>NC_057794.1:390023026-390170180 GCF_018294505.1 Triticum aestivum | reverse complement strand
CATTCAGGACTGATTCAGCAAGGAGCTATACTTTGGACATGCTAAAATAGATCGGGATAGATTGGAACCTGAAAGGACGATTCAGATCCGTAGTACACCTGCCTTCTGATGGCCTTAGGCAAGTGCTCGGTGGCGACCGCTGCCGTGGCGGCAATACGAGCAGGAGCAGCCGCACTGAAACCATCAGCACCACTCGTCTACAGTCCCAAATGTCGGCGCCACGCGAGGGAATTTGGAGACTATGTAGGGATTTGGGGGAAATGGGGAAATTATGGAGATAAGCTAACGGCCGGGAACTACTTATGGCACTATATGTTGTATACGGCACAGCGTTTATACATGTCATTTGTGTGTTAGGTATTACAATGTCACACACGATTTCTGCACCAAATCGTGTGAGAAGACAACGTAGGTTAGACATGGTTGTCGTTACATAACCGTATGTGATGTACTACCCTGTCCATATAATTGAGTTACGGTGAGATACCGTGTAAACAGCCGCTCTGCGAATACCCGTAAAAAAACAGCCGCTCTGCGTATAGAGATGGCGGCGGTGGCCTAGGCAGTTACTGCCGTAGAAGAGGTCAATCCTCGGTTGACGGGCGATGGCGGTGTCATAGGAGGTCAATCGTCGGTCTGCGACGAGAGATAGGAGGAGCTCAACCATCAAGGTCGGCGGCGCCGTGATTCGAGCACATCCATCACGGTTGATGGCGGGATAGTGGAGGTCGAACTTCAGGCGGCGGCCGCACTAAGATTTGCTCCACGACCCTGCTGTCTCGGCGTGCCGCCGCATCGCGCTTGTCTATCTACTGGGCGGAGGTCACCGCGCGGCTAATTAATTAAGGTATTCTCTTCGTGAGTGGCTTAATTAAGGTATTCAATTCCTAAGGGTAGTGTTGTACCAGTACTCTGCGTGTAAATTGACTGGCCATTATTTTTTGTCATTGCATGTCTGCATAAGAACATGGAGCGCCCTCAGTAATTATTCAAATAAAACCTTGTAATTTATGCACGCATCTTTGGGCAGCAGTTAATCCGTGTATTAATGTTGTTGTTTTGTTTTTAATTACCATTCATGTGCTGCAGATGGGACGATCTCAATGGATGAATAATCGTAAAATCGCAGATTTTATCAATGGTGTGACAGATTTCATGAATTTGGCTGAAAGTACAAAGAGGAGAATTGGTGATGTGGATTACATCATGTTTCCATGTACTAATTGTGCCAATACAGAGTCACATGAAGTTGCAGATGTCTAGATGCACTTAGTCTCTAGGGGATTCATGGATGGATATACACGTTGGACCATACACGGTGAAGAGGAGGTCATGGATGAAGATACCCAGGGCAGCGAGATGCCAAACCCCGACCAGTGTCACATGGATGTTGAATCTAACATCAAGGCAGAGACGTCAAGCTACCAATGGAACACCGGAAAGCCGAAACACCCACTGGAAAACCAAGACGTCGACGCAGATGATGATGATCTTGATATGCCAGATTTTGCTGCTATGATTGCAGATTTCAAGGGCCCCAAAAGGGGTATGATTGGGTACAAGGATTTGCCAACCATTGGTGTAGACTCCAAGAAAGAATTGTATCCAGGTTGCAAAAAGAAATATTCCAGGTTGAGTGCCACCCTGGCGCTTCTCAGATTTAAAACAGCAAACGGTCTATCAAACAAGGGCTTCACAGAGATGTTAGGTCTTTTAAAAGAAATTCTTCCGGAAGATAATGTGCTCCCTAGAAGCATGAATGAAGCGAAGAAAATTGTTTGCCCATTGGAACTTGAAGTATAGAAGATACACACTTGTGTGAATGATTGTATATTGTACCGTGGTGATTACAAAGATTCGCGTGCATGTCCCACATGCAAACATCCACGATACAAGCGCAGGAGAGCAAAGGACAAGTACAAATTGGACGACGAGATCAATACAGGAATCCCGTTCAAGGTTGTTTGGTACCTGCCTTTAATTCCAAGGTTGAGGTGTTTGTTTGCAAACCCTAGAGAGGCAAAGAGGTTGTGGTGGCATCATGGTGAGCGAATTATGGATAGGTTTATGAGGCACCTAGAAGATGGGGCTCAGTGGGAATTAATCGACAAAAAGTTTGAAATTTTTGCCAAGGATCCTAGAAGTATAAGGCTCGGGGAGTGTACTGACGGGATGAATCCTTTTGGCGATATGAGCACCAATCACAGCGCATGGCCGGTGCTTCTGTGCATATATAACCTAGCTCCTTGGTTGTGTATGAAGAAAATATACATTATGATGTCAATGATTATCCAAGGCCCGAAACAACCTGGAAATGACATCGACATTTACTTTTAGCTACTGGTAGAAGAACTGCTGACAGTGTGGATAGATGCGCCTGCTGTAAAATGTTATGATGCTTACAGAAAGGAGATTTTCGATCTACATGCGATGCTGGTGCACACCATTCAAGATATGCCGGCATTAGGCAACACATCGGGGCAGAAAACAAAGGGAGATGTAGGGTGTGTCACATGTATGGATAGGACATCTAGCAGAAGACTTCCCAACTCGCGCAAAACAATGTATTTGCGTCATCGTAGGTTCTTGCGGAAAAATCACCCATACCAAAAGATGAAAGCTGAATTTGATGGTACGATAGAGGCAGGTGCGGGCCCAAGACCCTATGACACAGAGGTGGTCCACAACATGGCTAAACAATTAATGTTGTGCTTGGCAAGAACCACCCTTTGACGGTGAAACAAACACCCAAGGGTCAAGTGTTTAAGAAGAAATCGGTGTTCTGGAAATTACCTTACTGGGATATTCTACATGTACATCACTGCATCAATGTCATGCACGTAGATAAGAATGTATGTGAAAGCATCCTTGGTACTCTGCTCAAGATTAAAGGTAAAATAAATGATGGTGACGGTTCACGACTCGATATGCTTGCTGATCCATCAGAACACAAGAGTGAAGCAGAAGATGATGACAAATTCATCAAAGCTCGCCAGAGTTACAATTTCAGTACAAAAGAAGCAACACAGTTCTTCACCTATTTGTTGTCAGTTAAGACACCCTCTTCCTACTGCGCAAACATCATAAGTCTCGTGGATGTGAGCTCATGTAAAATGAAGTTGGGACACATGAAGTGACATGATTGCCACGCAATGTTGACACAAATCCTCCCGGTGGCCATCAGGAATCTGATGGACAAAGATATAAGAAACACACTCATTGACCTCTGTGATTTCTTCAACCAACTATGACAGAAAGTTGTAAATCCTGAAGAGTTGGATCATATGCAAGATGATATTGTAAGAATATTGTCCAACCTAGAGATGTTTTGCCCACCGTCATTCTTTGATGTCATGGTCCATCTCACTATGCACCTTGTCGACGAGATAAAGTAGTGTGGTCATGTGTTTCTTCGCAACATGTATCCCTTCGAGCGGTTCATGGGAATACTGAAGCGCTTTTTTTGGAACCGAAACCATCCAGAGGCAAGCATCCTACAAGGTTATACCGCGGAGGAGGTGGTTGAGTTTTGCACCGAATACATGAAACAAAGACCTATAGGTTTGCCCCTCTCTCGCCACGAGGGAAGGATGAAAGGTAAGCCGGTCCTTGCTGGCACGCAAATGGCTGCACCCGGAGAATTGGCAGAGAAAGCCCATTTGACGGTACTGCTTAACAGCCTAGTTCTCATCGCTTATGCCCAAGAACACTTGGTGGAGATACGCCAAAGCTTATTACCAATGGTGCCTTCATCAGATGTGGAGATGAAGGAGCACACTAAGAACTACGCCGAATGGCTGAAGAATCGTTTGGCACAAG
Source organism: Triticum aestivum (assembly GCF_018294505.1). Lineage (NCBI taxonomy): Eukaryota > Viridiplantae > Streptophyta > Magnoliopsida > Poales > Poaceae > Triticum > Triticum aestivum. The sequence continues at coordinate 390,166,361 of NC_057794.1, read as the reverse complement.
GATCCATCGATGACATTACAACGTGGTTAGCACAAAAGCCATCACCTATGGTGTTGACGTACCAAGCATATGACATAAATGGATACACGTTCTACACTGAGGAACGTGATCAGAAGACCTCTTATTAGAACAGCTCTGTTCGAATAGAATGCATGACTGTAAATGAAGCTAATAAAAGGGTATACTATGGAACCATCAAAGAGATTTGGGAGCTTGACTATGTGAAAGTTAAGGTGGCATTATTCAGGTGCGCATGGATCCTGTTGGGGATCGTAGCAGAAATTTAAAATTTTCTACGCATCACCAAGATCAATCTATGGAGTAACATAGCAACGAGGGGAAGAAGAGTGCATCTACATGCCCTTGTAGATCGCTAAGCGGAAGCATTCAAGTGAACGGGGTTGATGGAGTCGTACTCGTCGTGATCCAAATCACCGATGATCCTAGTGCCGAACGGACGGCACCTCCGTGTTCAACACACGTATAGCCCGGTGACGTCTCCTACGCCTTGATCCAGCAAGGGGAGAAGGAGAGGTTGGGGAAGACTCCATCCAGCAGCAGCACGACGGCGTGATGGTGGTGGAGGAGCGCGGGACTCCAGCAGGGCTTCGCCAAGCACTATGAGAGACGAGGAGGAAGAGGGGTAGGGATGCGCCAACAGGGGAAGGACTTCATGTGTTCAGCTGCCCCTTTGCCTCCACTATATATAGGGGGAGAGGGAGGGCTGCGCCCCCACCTAGGGTTTCCACCCTAGGGGTGGCGGCAGCCCCAATCCCCATCTGGGGTGGCGGCCAAGTGGGGGGAGAGGGAGGCGCACCAGGCATAGGCCTTAGGGCCCATCTGCCCTTAGGGTTTGCCCCCTCTTCCCCTTAGGCGCATGGGCCTTGGTGGGGAGGCGCCCCAGCCCACTTAGGGGCTGGTCCCTTCTCACACTTGGCCCATGTATGCCTCCGGGGCCCGTGGCCCCTCCCGGTGGACCCCCGGACTCCTCCGGTGGTCCCGCTACACTACCGGTGATGCCCGGAACACTTCCGGTGGCCAAAACCATACTTTCTATATATCAATATTTACCTCCGGACCATTCCGGAACTCCTCATGACGTCTGGGATCTCATCCGGGACTCCGAAAAACATTCGGTAACCGCGTACATACTCTCCCTATAACCCTAGCATCATCGAACCTTAAGTGTGTAGACCCTACGGGCTCGGGAGTCATGCAGACATGGCTGAGATAACTCTCCGGTCAATAACCAACAACGGGATCTGGATACCCATGTTGGCTCCCACATGCTCCATGATGATCTCATCGGATGAACCACGATGTCAAGGATTCAATCAATCCCTTATATAATTCCCTTTGTCCATCGGTACGATACTTGCCCAAGATTCGATCGTCGGTATCCCGATACCTTGTTCAATCTCGTTACCGGAAAGTCTCTTTACTCGTTCCGTAACACATCATCTCGTGATCAACTCCTTGGTCACATTGTGCACATTATGATGATGTCCTACAGAGTGGGCCCAGAGATACCTCTCCGTTTACACAGAGTGACAAATCCCAGTCTCGATTCGTGCCAACCCAACAGACACTTTCGGAGATACCTGTAGTGTACCTTTATAGCCACCCAGTTATGTTGTGACGTTTGGCACACCCAAAGCACTCCTACGGTATCTGGGAGTTGCACAATCTCATGGTCTAAGGAAATGATACTTGACATTAGAAAAGCTTTAGCATACGAACTACACGATCTTTGTGCTAGGCTTAGGATTGGGTCTTGTCCATCACATCATTCTCCTAATTATGTGATCCCGTTATCAACGACATCCAATATCCATGGTCAGGAAACCTTAACCATCTATTGATCAATGAGCTAGTCAACTAGAGGCTTACTAGGGACATGGTGTTGTCTATGTATCCACACATGTATCTGAGTTTCCTATCAATACAATTCTAGCATGGATAATAAATTATTATCATGAACAATGAAATATATAATAATAACTAATTTATTATTGCCTCTAGGGCATATTTCCAACAGTCTCCCACTTGCACTAGAGTCAATAATCTAGTTCACATCACCATGTGATTAACACTCACAGGTCACATCGTCATGTGACCAACATCCAAAGAGTTTACTAGATTCACTAATCTAGTTTACATCACTATGTGATTAATACTCAATGAGTTCTGGGTTTGATCATGTTATGCTTGTGAGAGAGGTTGTAGTCAACGGGTCTTGCCATATTTAGATCCCTATGTATTTCGCAAAACTTTATATCGTAGATGCTGCTACCACGTTCCACTTGGAGCCATTCCAAATTATTGCTCCATTATATGTATCCGGTATCTCTACTCAGAGCTATCCGGATAGGTGTTAAGCTTGCATCGACGTAACTCTTTATGTCGAACTCTTTATCACCTCCATAACCGAGAAACATTTCCTTATTTCTCTAAGGATAATTTTGACTGCTATCTGGTGATCCAAACCTAGATCACCTTTGTACCCTCCTGCCAGACATGTGGCAAGGCACACATCAGGTGCGGTACTTCAGCATGGCATACCATATAGAGCCTATGACAAGAGCATAGGGGACGACCTTCGTCCTTCCTCTTTCTTCTGCCGTGGTCAAGCTTTGAGTCTTACTCAACTTCACACCTTACAACTCAGTTAAGAACCCCTTCTTTGACTGATCTATTTTGAACTCCTTCAAAAACATGTCAAGGTGTGCGTTCTTTGAAAGTATCATCAGGCAACTTGATCTATTTCTATAGATCTTGATGCCCAATATGTAAGCAGCTTTATCCAGGTCTTCCTTTGAAAATCACTCTTCAAACAACCGTTTATGCTTTCCAGAAATTCTACATTATTTCGGATCAACAATATGTCATCCACATATACTTATCAGAAATGTTGTAGTGCTCCCACTCACTTTCTTGTAAATACAAGTTTCTAGCAAACATTGTATAAACCTAAAAGCTTTGATCACTCCATTAAAACATATATTCCGATTCTGAGATGCTTGCTCTAGTCCATAGCAGGATTGCTGGAGCTAGCATACCTTTTAGCATCCTTAGGATCGACAAAACCTTTTATTGTATCACATACAACTTTTTCTTACGAAAACTGGTAAGAAAATTTGTTTTGACATCCATCTGTCAGATTTCACAATCGAAAAATACAGCTAATGCTAACATGATTCCGACGGACTTAAGCATCGCTACGGGTGAGAAATTCTCATAGTATTCAACTCCTTGAACTTGTGAAAAGACTCTTTCGCACAATTTGAGCTTCATAGACGGTAACATTACTGCCCACGTCCGTCTTATTCTTAAAGATCCATTTATCTCAATGGCTTGCCGATCAACGGGCAAGTCCACCAAAGTCCATACTTTGTTCTGATACATGGATCCTGTCTCGGATTTCATGGCTTCTAACCATTTGTCAGAATACGGGCCCACCATCGCTTCTCCATAAATCACAGGTTCATTGTTGTCTAACAACATGATATCTAAGACATGATTACCGTACCACTTAGGAGTAGTACATATCCTTGTCGACCTACGAGGTTCGATAGCAACTTAATCCGAAGCTTCATGATCACTATCATTAACTTCCTATTCAACAGACGTAGGCGCCACAGAAAACATCTTTCTGTGTTGCATCACTTTCTGGTTGAAATAAAGGTTCGACAACCTCATCAAGTTCTATCTTCCTCCCACTCAATTCTTTCAAGAGAAACTCCTTCTAGAGAAAGGACCCGTTCTTAGCGACAAACAATTTGCCCTTGGATCTGAGATAGAAGGTATACCCAACTGTCACCTTTGGGTATCCTATGAAGATGTGTTTGTCCACTTTGGGTTTCAGCTTCTCCGGCGCAGCCCCAAACATTAGGAAACGACAAATTTGGTTTCTTGCCAAACCAATGTTCACACGGCGTCATCTCAACGGACTTATATGGTGTCCTATCTAAAGTGAATGCAGCTGTCTCTTATGCATAACCTCAAACTAATAGCGGTAGATGGGTAAGAGACATCATAGATCGCACCATATCTCATAAGGTCCGGACACACCACTACCCTATGGTGTTCCAGGTGGCTTCAACTGTGAAACAATTCCACAATGTCTTAAGTGTTTACCAAACTCATAACTCAGAAATTCTCATTGATCAGATCGTAGGAATTTGATCTTCTTGTTATGATGATTCTTAACTTCACTCTGAAATCGCTTGAACTTTTCAAACGTTTCAGACTTGTGTTTCATTAAGTAAATATACCTATATCTACTCAAATCGTCAGTGAAAATGAGAAAATAGTGATATCCACCGCACGCTTCAATTCTCATTGGATCACACGCATCAGCATGTATGATTTCCAACAAGTCACTTGCCCGTTTCATTGCACCTGAAAACGGGTCTTAGTCATCCTGCCCATGAGGCATGGCTCGCATGTGTCAAGCGATTCAAAATCAAGTGACTCCAAACATCCATCGATATGGAGTTTCTTCATGCATCTTACGCCAATATGACCTAAGCGGCAGTGCCACAAGAAAGTGGTACTATCATTATTAACTCTACATCTTTTGGCGTGAACATGTGTATTACCATGACCGAGATTCAATGAACCATTCACATAGGGTGCATGACCATGAAAGGTATTATTCATGTAAACAGAATAACCATTATTCTCTAATTTAAATGAATAACTGTATTGAAATGAACATGATCTAATCATATTCATGCTCAACGTAGACACCTGATAACATTTATCTAGGTTCATTACTAATCCCGAAGGCAGATGGAGTGTGCGATGGTGATCTCATCAATCTTTGGAAACACTTCCAACACACATCGTCATCTCGCCCTTAGCTAGTCTCCGTTTAGTTTGTAGCTTTTGCTTCAAGTCACCAATAATAGCAACTAAACCGGTATCCAATACCTAGGTGCTACCAGGAGTACTAGTGAGGTACACATTAATAACACGTATATACTTTGTTGAAGTTGCCAGCCTTCTTATCTACCATGCATTTGGGGTAATTCCGCTACCAGTGACTGTTCCCCTTACAATAGAAGCACTTAGTCTCGGGTTTGGGTTCAACCTTGGGTTCCTTCACTGGAGAGGCAACTGGTTTGCCATCCATATGAAGTTTCCCTTCTAGCCCTTGCCCTTCTTGAAACCAGTGGTCTTGTTAAACCATCAACACTTGATGCTCCTTCTTGATTTCTACCTTTTGCGGTCTTAAGCACCGCGAACAGCTCCGGGATCAACTCCATCCCTTGCATGTCATAGTTCATCACGAAGAACTAGTAGCTTAGTGATAGTGGCTAGAGAACTCTATCAATCACTATCTTATCTGGAAGTTTAACTCCCACTTGATTTAAGTGATTGTAGCACCCAGACATTCTGAGCACATGCTCACTAGTTGAGCTATTCTCCTCCATCTTGTTGGCTAAAGAACTTGTCAGAGGTCTCACACCTCTCAACACGGGCATGAGCCTGAAATCCCAATTTCAGCTCTTGGAACATCTCATATGTCTTATGGCGTTCAAAACGTCATTGGAATCCCGATTCTAAGCCGTAAAGTATGGTGCACTAAACTATCAAGTAGTCATCAGGATGTGTCTGTCAGGTGTTCACAACATCCAAAGACGACGTTGTAGGGGTTTGCACATCGAGCAGTGCATCAAATACGTAAGCCTTATGTGTAGCAGTGAGGACACTCCTCGGACTACGGACCTAGTCTGCATCATTGCTTACAATATCTTTCAACTTAATCTTTCTCTAGGAACGTATTGAAACAGGGAGCTACAACATGAGCTATTTATCTACAACATATTTGCAAAGACAATTTAGACTATGTTCATGATAATTAAGTTCATCTAATCAAATTATTTAATGAACTCCCACTCAGATAGACATCCCTCTAGTCATCTAAGTGAAACATGATCCGAGTCAACTAGGCCGTGTCCGATCATCACGTGAGACGGACTAGTCAACATCGGTGAACATCTTCATGTTGATCGTATCTTCTATACGACTCATGCTCGACCTTTTGGTCTTCCGTGTTCCGAGGCCATGTCTGTACATGCTTGGCTCGTCAAGTCAACCTAAGTGTATTGCGTGTGTAAATCTGGCTTACACCCGTTGTATTCGAACGTTAGCATATATCATACCCGATCATCACGTGGTGCTTCGAAACAATGAACCTTCGCAATGGTGCACAGTTAGGGGGAACACTTTCTTGAAATTATTACGAGGGATCATATTATTTAAGCTACCGTCGTTCTAAGCAAATAAGATGTAAAACATGATAAACATCACATGCAATCAAATAGTGACATGATATGGCCAATATCATTTTGCTCCTTTTGATCTCCATCTTAGGGGCTCCATGATCATCGTTGTCACCGGCATGACACCATGATCTCCATCATCATGATCTCCATCATCGTGTCTTCTTGAATTTGTCTCGTCATCTATTACTTCTACTACTATGGCTAACGCTTTAGCAATAAAGTAAAGTAATTACATGATGTTTATGTTGACACGCAGGTCATAAATAAATTAAGACAACTCCTATGGCTCCTGCCGGTTGTCATACTCATCGACATGCAAGTCGTGATTCCTATTACAAGAACATGATCAATCTCATACATCACATATATCATTCATCACATCCTTTTAGCCATATCACATCACAAGGCATATGCTGCAAAAACAAGTTAGACGTCCTCTAATTGTTGTTGCAAGTTTTTACGTGGTTGCTATAGGTTTCTTGCAAGAACGTTTATTACCTACGTGAAAACCACAACGTGATATGCCATTTTATATTTACCCTTCATAAGGACCCTTGTCATCGAATCCGATCCGACTAAAGTGGGAGAGACAGACACCCGCTAGCCACCTTATGCAACTAGTGCATGTCAGTCGGTGGAACCAGTCTCACGTAAGAGTACGTGTAAGGTCGGTCCGGGCCGCTTCATCCCACGATGTTGCCGAATCAAGATAAGACTAGTAACGGCAAGTAAATTGACAATATCGACGCCCACAACTGCTTTGTGTTCTACTCGTGCATAGAAACTACGCATAGACCTAGCTCATGATGCCACTGTTGGGGATCGTAGCAGAAATTTAAAATTTTCTACGCATCACCAAGATCAATCTATGGAGTAACCTAGCAACGAGGGGAAGGAGAGTGCATCTACATACCCTTGTAGATCGCTAAGCGGAAGCGTTCAAGTGAACGGGGTTGATGGAGTCGTACTCATCATGATCCAAATCACCGATGATCCTAGTGCCAAACGGACGGCACCTCCGCGTTCAACACACGTACAGCCCGGTGACGTCTCCTACGCCTTGATCCAGCAAGGGGAGAAGGAGAGGTTGGGGAAGACTCCATCCAGCAGCAGCACGACGGCGTGGTGGTGGTGGAGGAGCGCGAGACTCCAGCAGGGCTTCGCCAAGCACTACGAGAGATGAGGAGGAAGAGGGGTAGGGCTGCACCAATGGGGGAAGGACTTCATGTGTTGGGCTGCCCCTTTGCCTCCACTATATATAGGGGAGAGGGAGGGCTGCGCCCCCACCTAGGGTTTCCACCCTAGGGGTGGCGGAAGCCCCAATCCCCATCTGGGGTGGCGGCCAAGTGGGGGGGGGGGAGGGAGGCGCACCAGGCATGGGCCTTAGGGCCCATCTGCCCTTAGGGTTTGCCCCCTCTTCCCCTTAGGCGCATGGGCCTTGGTCGGGAGGCGCCCCAGCCCACTTAGGGGCTGGTCCCTTCTCACACTTGGCCCATGTATGCCTCCGGGGCCAGTGGCCCCTCCCGGTGGACCCCCGGACCCCTCCGGTGGTCCCGGTACACTACCGGTGATGCCCGGAACACTTCCGGTGGCCAAAACCATACTTCCTATATATCAATCTTTACCTCCGGACCATTTAGGAACTCCTCGTGACGTCCGGGATCTCATCCGGGACTCCGAACAACATTCAGTAACCGCGTACATACTTTCCCTATAACCCTAGCATCATCGAACCTTAAGTGTGTAGACCCTACGGGCTCGGGAGTCATGCAGACATGGCCGAGACAACTCTCCGGTCAAGAACCAACAGCGGTATCTGGATACCCATGTTGGCTCCGACATGCTCCACGATGATCTCATCAGATGAACCACGATGTCAAGGATTCAATCAATCCCGTTTACAATTCCCTTTGTCCATCGGTATGATACTTGCCTGAGATTTGATCGTTCGTATCCCGATACCTTGTTCAATCTCGTTACCGGCAAGTCTCTCTTACTCGTTCCGTAACACATCATCCCGTGATCAACTCCTTGATCACATTATGCACATTATGATGATGTCCTACCGAGTGGGCCCAGAGATACCTCTCCGTTTACACGGAGTGAAAAATCCCAGTCTCGATTCGTGCCAACCCAACAGACACTTTCGGAGATACCTGTAGTGTACCTTTATAGCCACCCAGTTACGTTGTGACGTTTGGCACACCCAAAGCACTCCTACGGTATCCGGGAGTTGCACAATCTCATGGTCTAAGGAAATGATACTTGACATTAGAAAAGCTTTAGCATACGAACTACACGATCTTTGTGCTAGGCTTAGGATTGGGTCTTATCCATCACATCATTCTCCTAATTATGTGATCCCGTTATCAACGACATCCAATGTCCATGGTCAGGAAACCTTAACCATCTATTGATCAATGAGCTAGTCAACTAGAGGCTTACTAGGGACATGGTGTTGTCTATGTATCCACACATGTATCTGAGTTTCCTATCAATACAATTCTAGCATGGATAATAAACGATTATCATGAAAAATGAAATATATAATAATAACTAATTTATTATTGCCTCTAGGGAATATTTCCAACAGATCCCTCTTGGTTAGGTATGGATTGATGAATACAGGAAGACATGTGTTAACAGGACAACGATGGCATATCATGCGGACCCATTCATTCTTGCTAGCGATGCTACCCAGATTTTCTTTGTGGAAGACCCCTTGCATAAGAACGGCCATTTAGCGATGCATGGGAAGAGAAGGGTACTGGGTGTTGACGATGTTACCGATGAGGACGAGTATGATGAATTTGATGAGTTGCCAGCCAAGGGATCACGCACACGTGTAACAGAGCAGCGTAAAATTCTCAAAAACCCCAAGTTCATTCGGGGTCAACTTAATGATCCCAGTTCCCCCATGTACATGGGAATTAAGCCGTAAGGCTAGTCTTTATTAACCATGCTCTTAGTGAGGTAGCTAGTATATCATAGACGACTAGCTAGTATCAGACTAGCCATAGTGGGAGTAACTTCAGCAGTAACATCGACTCCAACTTAGCAAACTTGCTTATGTGGCAATAAGTTAATGAGGAGAGAGATAGTTTCAGTAACTTAGCTAGTTAATGTAACATCACATTCCCAATGCAATATGAGTCTATAACCTAATAAATGAAGCTTTGCATGACACTACACTTATGTTACTACCCACTATGAAGGTAGTAACATAGTCTAGGGATATGTGTATGTTACTAGTGTATGTTACTCTCCACTGTGGCTAGTCTCATACTCCCTCCTTTCTGGTTTAGGCTGATTGTAATGGTAGTATCATAAGCGGTATTATGCATGCCAACTAGACTTCCTGGATGATGTGGCACACAATTAATTGAGGAAAGAGAGGATATGGTATCATATCATGATACCGTGTCATATTAAATGTTGTACTACTACTTTGTGTGATGCATGACAATTAATAAGGCAACCTAAGATACTAACTTATGATACTATGCATTACGGAAGTAGCTAGTATCATACACTATCATATGCATGATACTAGTATATGATACTCCCCATTGCAACCAGCCTTATAGGGCTCAATTCAAAAATCTCACCAACAAAGGTAGATGGTGAGTGGTGGAATACTTTTTGTAGTTTGCAAAAACACCCAATTAATGCTTTTGTTTTCCTCAAAAAATTATGTTTTCCAATGTATTAATTGCAATACATGCATGCATAAAGTACATGCATTAGTCAACTTTCTCTTAATACTTGCATGCAATGATTTAATGCACCTTGGAATCTGGACATGTGATGGGGAACAACCAAATTGAGCCTTATAAAATGGAAAAACTAAAATTTTGAGATAAGCCTATAAACCGGAAAGGATGGAGTATATATGCATGATACTAGTATATGATCGGCAATACCTCCGTAATGCGGGCATTCATAGTATCATAAGTTAGTATCTTAGGTTGCCTTATTAATTGTCATGCATGACACAAAGTAGTACAACATTTAATATGATACGGTATCATGATATGATACGGTATCATGATATGATACCACACCCTCTCTTTCCTCATTTAGCTGTGTGCCACATCATCCAAAAAGTCTAGTTGGCATGCATCATACCGCTTCATACTCCCATATTTCGACCAACCTTATTAGGGTGGCCATAGTGGGGGTATCATAGCCATTATCATGCACTCGGGAATAGAAAATATGATGATGTGGCAAAGAAGAAGTAACATAGGGAGATACTGTAACATATATATATATATAATAAATGCTATACTACTTTGCATCATGCCTGGCCATAAATACGGTCATCTATGATATATACTACTCTATGATACTATATATGCACTATGAAGGTATGTATGTAGTATCATACACTAGTATCATATGCATGATACTATGTGTGTGTGTGTATATATATATCCCTAATAATAAAGCATGGATTGACTCCGTGGGTTCACCATCACAATGCGCTTTTTCCCGTGATTTTACGTTTTCATTTTGAATTTTAAAACATATTTGAGGTGGTACTAAATTTTGTCTCTGCAACTCGATTGACCGGTACGTTCTCATTTAGCTGGGTTGCGATCCAGTTGGGCCTTGGCCCGTCTCTCTATTCTGACTGCTACGTCTCTACATTTCGTTAAAAAAGTACGTTTTATCCAAACGCTCAGCGGACAAGTGAAGGGCGGAGCTGGGCGGAGCTGTGGCAGAAGAGGCGGCGCGACGGAGCAGAAGGGGCGGCACGATGGAGCAGGAGAAGATGGCCGAGAAGATGTTCAGGCGCGGCGCGGCGGGCAAATAACAGTTTTGGTGATGAGCTTATGGCTACGCTGGACCAGCTGCTGCAGCCCCCCCTGCGCCGTCACCGTGGGTCACCTGCGTTCTGCTGCTCCGGTGCCGGCACCTGTCCCTGTGCTGCTGTGCGGTGCCGTGCTCAGGAATTTGGCGAAGAAGGCAGTTGCCGTGCTTGCGCGTGAGAAGGGCGCCAGACCTCATTGGCGCTGCGAAGGGGGCACAACTCAGGTTGGGTACGCCGTCGGCCAGCGCCGGCGGCGAGCACGCTCCGCTATGACCTGTCCGCCATAGCCAGTCCTCTCCCGCCTCCCCAGACGTAACCTTCTCAACCTCTGCATCTGCTCCTGTGTATGATTTGGATGGAATTACAGTCTCCTTGTCCAACACAAGTCGATTTGGATGGATTGCAGTCCGTGTCCTTGTCCAACGCAAGTCAATGGAGCCGCCGACCCGGATTGTTGTTGGCTTCTATAAGAGGGGAGGGTCCTCGGCTCGAATCTTCATCAGGTCAATTTTGGACGGAGCATCCAATGTCGACATCGAGTTCGCCGCAGGAGGAAGCGCCGAGTTCGCCGGACGAAGAAGAAGCGCCGAGTTCACCGAAGGTAGAAGAACAACCATCGAGCTATCCAATGTCGCATGCGTCGGCTACAGCAGAGGTATGTATCCCCTTGACCCCTATTTTGAGTTATTTTTCTGTCCCCTGTTTCTCTGTGTACCTTCTAATTGTTGTGAAGTACGTCAGTTTAGATATTGTTGCCTTCTTGTGATTGTAGACACCCATCTTGTGTGGTTGGTATGTTGAACGAAGCGCTGGAACTGTCAGCAATTCCTTCAGATAGTGTTGTTCTCTGAACAGAGAAAACAAAATTGGAACAGCTGCTACGGTGCTTCTCATCTGGCCTTAGTTCTAGGTACAACAATAACAAGCTTTGATTCCTAATTACCTCTGCTCCTAGCTAGCTAAAATTACAACTGATACATGTATAGGTATATTAGCATATGTTGTGTCAGGTTAAAAGTCCCGAGGGATTTTGAACTACTGGTGGAGTGGAGATGGTTATTTGTAGTTCCACATTATGTGGTAATACTTTGATGGATTGTCTGGTGATAAGCCAAGTGTGTCTGAAAATCTTTTCCTTCTATACAATTCTCTGTCTGCACTCCTCCTTACGGATCTGAGGTGAAAACAAAGCTGCAGGCAGAGAAAGCAAAGCATAATGATAGGTAGCTTCATGGTGTTTGTCTTATAATCAAACTGCATTTAGCTTCTAAGAATATGATATAATACATCAGAAAATAGTACAACGTGCAGGCATATTGTCGGGTGGTAGGTGCGACATATGCCAACGGGTGGCTTATCATTGTGGGAGCTAGTAAGACGTCGCCGGTGCCTGGAAACGGGATGAGGCGAAGACATGCATGCCGGTGAATCTTACCCAGCTTCGGGGATCTCCATGGAGATAACACCCCTATTGCTGCTCTGCGGGGTCTCCGCATGATCACTAGATGAATAAGTAGCTACACGATGCTCCTTGAGCTGTTCGGCGAGAGGAGGAAGAAGGGCACGCCTCGCTCTCTTCTCCTCCCTATCTGGTGTCTAAGACTAGCAGGGATCAACCCTTTGTATGGGTGTCCTGGGGGGTTTATATAGGCCTACCCCCCGGGGGTACAATGGTAATCCGGCTGGGCGTGGGGCCCAGCCGTCTGTGTCTACACTCGCCGGCTTCTGCGCCGGCTGCCGGGGCCCGCCGGCTGGTGGGTCCCGCTAGCTGCAGGCCCCTTGGTCGACAGGCTGGCCCCACTGTCCAGCGCCTGGTCGGGGGCTGGTTACTGTTGCTCAATCCTGGTGACGAGGGCTTCGCCGAGGTGGGCGTGGCTACAGTGCCGCCGTTCGGTGGGTGATCGCTGTAGCCTCACCACGTCTTGTCTCCTTAATGGGGCGTCTCCTTCGAGGGAGGTGGCAAGCCGGCTATGGAGAGCCGGCTTTGTCTTCGGCCGACTGGGGGAGGCCTGGCCGCCTTCGGGTGTCTCTCTGCCCGAAGAGGCCCACTGCCCGTGGGCCGCGCTGGCAGCTCGTTGTGGATGACATCAGGGTCAACGTGGCAACAGTGCCGCGCCGGACGGGTCATGGCCACCCGTATGGCGCACTGTGCCAGGCGTGCTCCAGGATTCGGGGGTGGCAGGCTTCACTGTAGCCACACCCCGTCACATCGCCGTTATGTGGATGCATACTTCGAGGGTACGATCTTGACCGCTTTGTGGGAGCCGGCTTCTTGGAGTCGGCCTTCTCGCGGCCGGCTTCTCGGAGCCGGCCCTCCCGCGGCTTTCTTCATGAGGGCTAAAGTCGGGTTGCCTTCCGATAGCCAGCCTGGGAGACAGCCGGCAAGGGGAAGGCGGCCCCGTGTCTTGGATTCTTGAGGGCTGAATCGGCTCGTAATTTTTTCAGAAGGGCCAGGGGGAGCCGGCTAGGGTACCCATGGTTATTTACTCCGACAGTAGTCCCTGAAGCTGACCGAGCTTCGAGGCTCACAAAAGGATGAAAAGCTCAGTCAGCTTCCTGTCCTGAGGGGCCGGCTATGCTTGTGTGCGTCGTCTTCGGGAAGCCCCGTTTCTCGTGGGCGGGAACGCGGGTCGGCCTGCGAGCTGACCGCACGCCATCCCACGGGCCACGTGGCAAGGAGATCCTGCCAGTGCACGCGCACGACGGGACGCCGCCGCAGGCCCGGGCCCGCCACTCCTAGGCCTCGGCCCGAGCATGGATCTTCTGCGACCCATGTGGACCGCTTGCCTTCCCGCGGCGGTTTTATTGTGCCATCAGGGCGCAATAATCGCGGGACGTGGGGGAGTAGGCGCAGTTGATCCCCATGTTCCCCCACGCCATGCCCCCTCGGCTCCGCCGCGCGGGTCTATAAGTAGGGGGAGGAGGGGGAGCGGCAGAGGCTCGCACGTTCTCCCTCGCTCCGCCCCTTCACGCCTTCCTTATTCTTCTCTTCGCCGCTGCAGCAACCCATTGCCGCGCCGTTCCGCCGTCGGGCCCGTCAGTTCCTTTGGTCCTGCCATAGCGGGGTCGCGTGTGTCATCGCCGTCGCTTCGTCTTGCTCCCCGCCGCATCACTCCCATGGCGCTGTCGAACTCGTGGGATGGCTCCAACGTCCACGAGGACCACATCGAGTTCCTCCGCCGGACGCGGCGCCTGCCGGGCGAGAACTTCGTGCGGGTTCGTCAAGCGTCGACGAGGGAGATTTTGCCGGCACCGGAGAAGGGCGAGCGGGTGATCTTCCGCTCGCACTACCTGCGCGGCTTCGGCCTCCCGGCGAGCGGATTCCTTCGAGCCTTCCTTGAATTCTACCACCTCCAGCCGCATCACCTCACGCCCAACGTGGTGATGCTGCTGTCGGCTTTCGTCACCCAGTGCGAGGGCTTTCTTGGGGTTCTCCCCACGCTCGAGCTCTGGGTGATTTCTTCCAGAGCAAGCTCGGCACCGTCGTCGCGGGCATGCCCGCCCCCTGCAGAGACTTCATTGCCATGAGGCGGGCGAGCGAGAACAATCCGTTCCCGTCCATCCCGCTGATCCAGTCGGTGAAGCTCTGGTAGAAGTCCTACTTTTACGTGAAGAACGTCGCCCAGCAAGGCGACTACGTCAACCTGCCGGCTTACGTAGCCAGCTCGCCGGCTGGGAGGCAACCTTCGTGAAGCTACCGGGCCAGGTCGTTGTCTCAGGCCGGGAACGGAGCCGTCTCCCGGCTTCGGGTGATGATCCAGTCGGAGGGCCTGACTGGAGCCGACTTGGTGGCCGCCTTCGTGGAGCGCCGAATACTTCCGCTCCAAGGCCGGCCTCACATGATTTGCCAGATGAGCGGCCGCTTCGACCCGTGCCGGCTGAGCACTAGGGAGATGCCTCATGCAGAGGTGTCTTACATGGTGAACTACATCTCTAACTGCAAGCTCGCCGAGGATTGGCGATACGGCAAGGAGCCGTATTCCCGCGCCAACCCTCCGCCTGCCGTAAGTTTTTTCTTCTTTTCTTCCTTTTTGTAGCTGGCCTCATGATAGCCGACCGTTGATCAATTGGTTTGCCTTTAGCAGAACCCTCTTCTTTCGCTGACAGCCGGGGCCGCAGGGGTAGAGCGCCAACTCCTCCCCGACCGCACGATGGACGACGCCGACGATCCGTACCTAGGAGCAGCCGCCATGGAAGACGCCATCGTGGGGGAAGGCGACGAGGCCGGAGGCGCGGGGCTCGGGGCCGGCTTCGAAGACTGGCCGGACGATGACGAGGTCGAAGCCACCCCGCACCGCCAGTCGACGCTTGATCATCAAGGCGCGGGCTCTTCTGCCGCGCCGGCTGCCCATGGCGGCGCGCAGAAGCGCCGGGCCGCGTCGACCTTCTTCGGCAGCTGGCCGAAGAAATCCAAGGCTTCCATGGCGGCGACCAAGCGGGATGAGGCGGCCGCGAAGGCGGCCCGCTTCCGCAAGGCGGTGAAACAACCATAGGCGATCTCGGCGTAAGTCGTCGAACGTCTTGCATATTTTATATATAGTTTTTTGTTGTTGTCCTTTTCGACTGAAGCTCTTCTAAACCTTTCTTTGCTTGCCGGGCAGGGCGCCGCTTTCCCTTGAGCGAGGTCCTGGCAGCTCCGTAGTCGGGCCGACTGGAGGGTCCTCAGGCTCCTGTCGCGTGGATCCCCGCGCCGACCTTAGGGAGGCCACGGAGCGGAACGCATGGGAGGCGCGGGAGGAGCGGGAGGCGGCGGAGCGAAGGACCGCCCAGGCGACGAAGGAGCAGGCCGACGCGGCGGCCAAGGCCCGGGCGGAGGCGGCAGCCGCGGAGACGGAGGTGGAGGCCTCGCACAACTAGCCTCCGTTGCTCATCGTTCCCCTCCGTGCCGTGGCCCCCGACATTCCCGTGCCCCCGTCGGAGGAGGTCGACCAAAGCCCGCCGGTGATGGAGAGGAGGGAGGACCACGTGACCTTCGTGGAGGGGGCGCCGCAGACGGCGCTGACTGGAGTGGGCCAAAGCGGCCAATCAGCTGCGGCGCCAGAGCAGCCGTCCGGGGGCGAGCCGGAGGCAGGGGCCGGCCTCGAGGTGCAGCCGGCATTGCACCGGCGCGCAGGGGGTGGCACCTCCCTGCCAGAACTGCACCGAGCAGCGGGCGCTAGCCAGACGGCGGAGGCCCTGGAGGCGGCCAGCGCCAGCACGTCCGAGTGGACACCCAGCGGGGGGACGGGCGAGCTGAACGCGGCGGCCCAGGAGGTCCAGAACCGGCTTCAAGCTTAGGCCGCCTCGCTGCAACGATACACCCAAGAGTTCCTCGCGACGCGGGCCGTCATCCGGGTGAGTCTTCTGGCCTTGGTTATTTTGCTCTTTTGATTTCTTCCGTGGGGGCGCGTCAGCGCACCCACTGGGTGTAGTCCCCGAGTTCCGAGTCGGCTGCTGCACAGGCGGCTTGGAACTTACTAGGTCCCGACAACTTAACTTATCCTCGCCTCCTGTATAATCTTCCAGGAGTATCATAACCTCCGTGCAGCCGCCTTCAATTCCCAGGCTCAGGAGCTGGGCCGGAGAACCGAGGACCTGACCAGCAGCCAGAGTGCGTGCTTTGTCTCGTTCATCTCCTGTGGGGGCGCGTCAGCGCACCCATTGGGTGTAGTCCCCGAGATTCGGGCCGACTGCTGAGCAGCCGGGTCGGATCTTCCTTGACGACTTCTTCCTTATTAGTTTTTCCTTTGTCTTCATGCTTGCAGGAGCCAATGCCGACTTGAGGGGGCAGCTCAGCGGGGCCCAGGCCGCCCTTCGCGCCAAGGAAGCCGAGTACAACGCCTTGGTCCTGGAGCGTGACCGCCTGGCCAAGAAGTTGGCCGACCAGGAGGAGAGCCACAAGGCGGCCCTGAAGAAGGCGCAGGACAGCGAGGACGCCTTGAAGGCCGAGTTCGAGACCGAAGCGGCGGGCTGGGCTGAAGCGAAGCAGGCGCTGAGCAAGGGCTTCAGTTGTATCGAGGATCTGATCGACGGTAAGCCGCCTTCTTCACTCCCTGCTTGCCCCTTGATCCCTGATTTGTGTTCTGACTTGTGCTGCTTTTTTTTCTCTGTGTAGACTACTTTCCCGGCTACTCCGTCTTCGCCACCCAAACCATCGAGGCCCATCGCGAGGCACGCCGGTAGGCGGGGGCTGAAATCGCGCCGGACGCGAGCCGAACGCTTGAGGAGCAGCTCTTGGCGGTCCAAGCCCGGCTGCAGCCGGCTCACCGTATGCTCCGCCGCCTCCAGCGCACCGGGGCGCAGGTGTTGGCCACCCTCTGGCCAAGCGAGACGATTCCTCGCACCCCACGTCGGACTGCCGACTGGCTGGAGGTTGCGGTTGGCTGCTTCGACGCCTGGAAGGCATCGGCAGCCCGACTTGGAGCTGGGCGGGCGCTGGAGTTCGTCCGAGCCTGGTATCCGGGGCTGAACCTGGACCAGTTGCGCACATGGCGGCTGGAGGCCGACGAAGAGATGGAGGAGGTGCGGCCGGCTATCGCTGCGCGCTTCGACGATCGCCGAGTGTACTGACATCAGCGTCTTCGCTCCTGAAATTAATGACAATGGCGTTGCCCAGCCGGAGGAGTGGTTCGGGCTAGACCCGGTAGCGGGTGAAGACTCAGCAGAGGAGATCGCCTCCAGCGATGAAGGCGAAGACAACGAAGGAGAGGAAGGCGAAGACGTTGAGCCGACCGGTGAAGCGGCCAGCCAGCCTCAGCCTGATCGTGCCTCTGGCAACGAGGCGCGAGCTAGAGCGCCCTCTGCGGGAGGCAGTGATCATGCCGAGGTTTGCCAGCCGGCCACTCCTCCAGCCGGCACTGCCGTCTCCATTGACCTGCCCGACTCGCCAGTCGCTCCCTTGGCTTAATCTGCCGTCCTTGTTTTTTCCTGCTTGTTGCCTTTTGAACAATTTTATTAAACTTGCGCAGTTCCACCCACTGGAGGTGTATTCAAACTATGTTGAATGCTGGCCTTTTGAAGGTCTTTTATGTAAATATTATTGTGTGCGTGTTTGATTTCCATTCGTGTATGCTTTTTATCCTTAGGCTGTTTCCTTTGCTGCCTTCCCCTTTTGGGAAGGCAAGTACTCGAGCTTTCTTAGATTGAAGCGAGGTGAATGGAAGTCGGTCGGCCAGCTACTCTAGTAGTCGGTCGGTGGTGGGAGAAAAACCGGCTTTTGTTATATTAGTCCGTTAGTCCCTAGCCGTTTTTCGTGTGGGCGTCCTTTCCCGCCTTTAACTCTTGCCAGCCGGACAGCCGGTTCTTCGATCTGCGACTTTTGGCAAGAGAAGGCTTGGGAGCCGGCACACTACTTGTCTGACTGCGGGTAGGACTTCTAATATAACTCCAGGCGGCCAGTCCCCGGGCCGACTAGTCGAACTCGGTGCCAGATGGAAAAAGTGAAAGTAATGACAAGGTCATAAGCATGATACTCTTCATCCATAGATAAAAGATGGCAGTCCCCGAGCTCTCCTCGGGGGCCTATTGTCTCGTACTTAGTACAAAAGTTAGCGTGATACATACTACATTTCAACTGTAAAATCTTCGGAGGAGGTTGGAGTTCCATGGTCATTTCGACTCCTTGCCGGAGTCATCTCTCTTTCGTGCCTTCGGCTTCTGCGCATCGATCAGGTAGTAGGAGTCGTTGCCTAAAGCTCTGCTGATGACGAAGGGGCCCTCCCAAGGGGCCGAGAGCTTATGCTGGCCGGCTGTTCGCTGGATCAGCCGGAGCACAAGATCGCCCTCTTGGAAGGATCTTGGCTTGACCTTCCGGCTGTGGTAGCAGCGCAGGCCCTGCTGATAGATGGTGGATCGGCTGAGGGCTAACAGTCGGCCTTCTTCTAGTAGGTCGACATCGTCTTCCC
This sequence comes from Triticum aestivum, assembly GCF_018294505.1. Taxonomy (NCBI): domain Eukaryota; kingdom Viridiplantae; phylum Streptophyta; class Magnoliopsida; order Poales; family Poaceae; genus Triticum; species Triticum aestivum. The sequence goes on along the minus strand of NC_057794.1, from coordinate 390,147,369 downwards.
GTGCTTCCTTGGCCTCCGCTTCCGTGTACATGGTTACCCAAGGCGAGTCGAACTCGATGTCAGTTGGGATGACCGCCTCGGCACCATACACGAGGAAGAAAGGAGTGAAGCCGGCTGACTTGTTTGGTGTAGTGCGCAGACTCCAGAGGACGGCCGACAGCTCATCGAGCCAACAGTCGGCTGAACGCTCCAGTGGTACGACCAGTCGGGGCTTAATGCCGGAAAGGATGAGGCTGTTGGCTCTCTCGACCTAGCCGTTTGACTGCGGGTGGGCAACGGACGCTAAGTCCAACCGGATGCCTTGCGTCGCGCAGAAACGTGCCAAGGCTCCCTTGGCGAAATTCGTGCCATTGTCGGTGATGATGATGTGTGGCACGCTGTACCGAGTTGTTATATCTGTGATAAATGTCACGGCAGTCGGCTCATTCAGCTTCTTGATCTGCTTTGCCTCAATCCATTTGGTGAATTTGTCCACGGCGACAAGCAGATGTGTCATGCCACCGCGCGCCGTCTTGAATGGGCCCACCATGTCCAGTCCCCAAACGGCGAAGGGCCAAGTGAGGGGAATGGTCTTGAGTGCTAAAGCCGGCATGTGTTGCTTGGAGCTGAAGAGTTGGCATCCTTTGCAATGTTTAACTAACCCCCTGGCGTCATCCAAAGCAGTCGGCCAAAAGAAACCATGGCGGAAGGCTTTGGCGACGAGTGATCTTGAGGCCGCATGGTGGCCGCATTCTCCTTGGTGGATGTCTCTGAGGATTGCAATGCCCTTCTCTTGCTCGACGCATCGCTGGAGGACTCCAGTGACACTGCGCTTGACGAGTTCTCTATTGACGACTGTGTATGCTTCGGCTAGGCGTTGGACTTGTCTTGCCTCTGTTTCGTCAGCCGACAGATCTTGGTTTATTAGGAAGTTGAGGATGGATTGAGCCCATGATGGAGCTGCGACTTATTCTATTGCCAACACGGCTACTGCGACCAGGGCGGGCGGGCTGGGTGGTGAAATGCTGGAGTTGACCGCCGCCTATTGTGTTGGTGCAGTCTCCGGGCCGACTACCGCAGTCCCCGAGCCGGGTGTGGCATTCCCCGGGTCGGGGGTAACTAAGGAAGTCCCCGAGCCGCCTGCTGATGTCCCCTGGCCGACTACCGAAGTCCCCGGGTCACCTTCTTGGTTCTTCGAGCCGGGCCCGGCTGTATCGGGGTCAGGCGGTACAAAGATGGAATCGGACTCTGGAGACGGCTTGATAGACGGCTTGAGGAGGCGTTGTAGAGAGACACCGGTTGGTATTGCTTGCCGAGTGGAGCCTATTCGAGCCAAGGCATCAGCTGGCTCGTTGTCGGCTCGCGGTACGTGGAGGAACTCGCATCCTTCAAAATACCCACTGATCTGCTGAACGAGGAAGCGGTAGCTTGCCATATTTGCGTCCTTGGCATCCCAGTCGCCAGATGATTGCTGGACCACCAAGTCCGAGTCGCCATAACATAGGATCCGACGAATACCGAGTTCTTTGGCAAGCCGGAGCCTGTGTATGAGCGCCTCGTACTCGGCCACGTTGTTGGAGGCGGCAAAGTGAATTTGCAGCGTGTATCTGAGCTTGTCGCCTTTGGGAGAGGTGAGGATGACGTCGGCTCCCAAGCCGGTGCGCATCTTGGACCCATTGAAGTGCATGCGCCAATGAGTGGAGTCGGGAGCTGGCGGTAGGTACTGGGTCTCGGCCCAGTCGACGAGGAAGTCGGCCAATGCTTGGGACTTGATGGCGGTGCGAGGCTGGTAGAAGATCGTGTAGGGGGCCTGCTCGATGGCCCATTTTGCCACCCGGCCGGATGCATCCCGGCTGCCTATGATCTCGGCCAACGGGGCGGTGCATACAACCGTGATGGGATGCTCTTGGAAGTAGGGCTTCAGCTTCTTGGTGGCGAAGTACACGCCGTAGCACATCTTCTGGTAGTGCGGGTAGTTCTGCTTCGAGGTAGACAACACCTTGCTCAAATAGTACACCGGCCTCTGGACCGGCTGGGCTTGGCCCTCTTCTGGGCTTTGGACTACAATGACGGTGCTGACCACCTGGCTGGTTGCGGCAATGTAGAGGATCATGGGCTCTTTCTCAGTCGGCGCCGCCAGGACAGGCGGCGTGGCCAGCATCTTCTTCAGCTCGTGAAAAGCTTGGTCGGCTTGGTCATTCCACTCGAAGTGGTTGGTCTTCTTCATGAGGCGGTAGAGGGGAAGAGCTTTCTCTCCGAGTCGGCTGATGAAGAGGTTCAGGGAGGCCAAGAATCCGGTAAACTTCTGGACGTCTCGAAGTTTGGTGGGAATCGCCATTCTCTCAATGGCCTTGATCTTTACTGGGTTGCATTTGATGCCGCATTCGGAGACCAGGAAGCCTAGGAGCTGGCCGGCTGGCACTCCGAACACGCATTTCTCGGGGTTGAGCTTGATTTGGAACCGGCGTAGGTTCTCAAATGTTTCCTTGAGGCCTTCCAGCAAGGTGCCGCGCTTCTCCGTCTTCACCACAATGTCGTCTACGTAGACGTGGGCATTTCTGCCGAGCTGCTTGAGGAGGCACTTCTGCATGCAACGCTGAAAAGTGGCACCGACATTTCTCAAGCCGAATGTCATAGTCAGGTAGCAGAAGGCTCTGAATGGCGTGATGAAGGCGGTCTTCAGGCGGTCTGCCGGATCTAACTTTATCTGGTGGTATCCTGAGTAAGCATCCAAGAAACTCAACAGCTCGCATCCGGTCGTGGAGTCTATCACTTGGTCAATCCTTGGCAGGGCAAAGGGATCTTTGGGGCAGGCCTTGTTGAGGCTCGTGTAGTCTATGCACATGCGCCACTTGTTGTTCTTCTTTAGCACGAGGACCGGGTTGGCGAGCCACTCTGGAAAGAAAACTTCCATAATGAAGCCGGCTACCAGAAGCCGGGCTATCTCCTCTCCCACAATCCTTCTTTTCTCCTTCGACAGTCGGTGGATGGGTTGTTTGACTGGCTTTGCGTCTTCTCGGATGTGTAGTTTGTGCTCAGCGAATTCCTTCGAAACACCCGGCATGTCCTTGGGGGACCATGCAAAGATGTCCCGATTCTCACAGAGGAAATCGGCGAGCTCGCCTTCCTATTTGCTGTTTAGGTTTGCCCCGATGACGGCAAACCTCTCTGGGTGTTCGGGGTCAAGAGGTATCTTCTTCGTCTCCTTGGCCGGCTGGAAAGATCCTTGAGCATCATACTCCTTGGAATCGGGGGACAAGGCCGACTGTTTGCCGGCCATGGCCACGACTCGGTCCAACATCTTCTTTTCTTCGGTCAATCACAAGGGACTCGGCCAGCCGGCTGCTGGCTGCTATGCACTCAGAAGACTTCTTGTAATCGCCGGCTATGGTGATGACGCCCTTGGTGCTTGGCATCTTCATCTTGAGGTATGCATAGTGGGGAACTGCCATGAACCTGGCCAAGGCAGGTCGGCCAAGCAATGCATGGTAGGGGCTCTCCAGGTCCACCACTTCAAACTAGATCACTTCCCGGTGGAAATGCTCCTTGTCCCCAAAAAGTACATCAATCTTGATCTTGCCAATGGGGGCGCAGGACAGGCCAGGTACGATGCCATGGAACACAGTCCGAGTAGGCATGAGTTGCTTCGTCTTGACATTCAGCTTCTCCAGGGTGTCACGGTACAGGATGTTGATGCTGCTCCCGCCGTCTATCAGCACGCGGGAGAAACGGGCGGCGCGTCTATCCGTTGCAAGGGTGGCATCCAAAACCAACGCATAAGAGCCGGGAGACGGCATCACCTCTGGGTGGTCGGCCCGGCTCTAGCTGATAGGTTTTTCTGACCAGTGCATGTGCTCGGCGGGGTTGGCAGCGACCATGCTGACTTCTTGGTGCTCTCAGCGTTTGCTGCGCCGGTCTTCGGGCTGGCTTGTAAAGATGACATAGGCGGCATGCTCGTCAGGGAACTCATCGTGCACGGCTCCGACTGCGGGCCAAGCGGTCGGCGGCTGCGGAGCTGGAGGCGGCGGACCGGCAGGCGGAGGCGGCACGAGCCCTTCGCCTTTGGAGATTCGGGTGAGCTAGTGGCACTTCCGGGTCGTGTGGTTGGACAGCTTCGCGCCGTTGTGGAACTTGCATGGGGCGTCGAGAGTCTGCTCGTAGGAGAAGGCCGGATGCCAAGCCGGCTTGCCGCCCCTCTGCTTCTTGGGTGCGGGCCGCCCTTCGGGCTGCTCGTCTTCGACTGTGGCCACCTGCCGACTGGTGGAGGGCGGCACGGGGCCATTGCGCTTGTGGTCGTTCTGGTGTGGGCGTCGGCTGGAGTCCGCAGCCAGCGTCTTGGGCGCCAGGTTGAGTACCTTCCCGGACGCGTCTACCCGGAGTTCGGTCTTCATTGAGGAATCGGCGGTGGCGTACTTGTCCGCTATGACCAGAAGCTCGTCAAGGGTAGTCGGCTCATCGCAGAGGAGCTTGTGCTTGAGGAGGGTGCCTTCTCGGCACCCAGCAGTGAAGTATTCTATGGCTTGCACCTCGTGCACCCCTTCGCAAGAGTTTCGGAGCTCGGCCCAACGCGTGAGGTTGTCACGAGTGGACTCGGCGGGGCCTTGTACGCACAAGGAGAGCTGTCTAGGCTTGGGAGCCCGCTTGTAGGTGCTGGTGAAGTTGCGGATGAAGGCTTCTGTGAAGTCTAGCCAGCTGTTGATGCTGTATGGCTTGAGGATGTTGAGCCAGGTCCGCCGTGCCCTGCAGCATGAGGGGCACGTACTTCACGGCAACGCGCCTGTTGCCGTTGGCTATGCTAACCGCCGTGGAGTAGTCGATCAACCAATCTTCCGGCTTCACGGAGCCGTTGTACTTGGGCGTGTCTCTTGGGAGCGAGAACCCTTTGGGGAAAGGCTCGTCGCGGATGCGGGGGCTGAAGCAAGGCGGGCCGACATCGTCTTCTTCTTCCAGCGCCAGGGATCGCGCCAGGCGGTCGATCCGATGGCGAGCGTCGTTCTCGCCGAATCCTTCGCGGCGACCTAGCTGGCCACTGAGAGTCGGATGCGCAACAGGCGGTGGGGTGGGATATCTCTCTCCATGGGGCCGAGGCGGAGGCGGGTTGCCCCGCCACTCCATGGCCCGGGGGTGGGCTTCTGCGTCTCGCTCGATGGAGACTCGGGTTTGGCTTCGGCTAGCAGCCGGCTCTTTCTCGCGCCGCGCGCGGGTTTTACCCGTAGTCGGCGTCCGGGACATCGCGCCGTGATCTCGGCGCGGGGGAGGGCTTTCCGCGCGGGCATCGGCTTCATGCCGCTGCGTGGCCGCATCGATTAGCTGCTGGATGCGTCGGGTCATGTGGGGGAGTTCTTCGGCCCCCGGTCCATCTAGCTCGTCTACGGCCGCCTGGGCGGCACGCAGGTCCTCGAGTGGAGTGACGTAGACTGGGCGGTCGACTCCTAGCATATCGGCGACGTCAGCGCCGCGCTGTCTGACAATGCCGGCCCGGCTGGGCCCGCCAGGGGGCGGCATGCCAAAGGCGGCGCGGTCGGCCTCGCGTCGGTGGGCCTCAGCGAGGCGTCTCATGGAAACCAACTTCCGGCCCTCCGCGAGGAGGGCGAGGCGGCGATCCTCCAATGCTTCAGCGTCGGCATCGGCCGGGAGGGGGATGGATAAGTCATGGACCGCCGCGTGCGTGGCGTCGTGGGCGCTCTCGTCAGAAGCGCCGCTGTGGCCGATGACCATCACCTCGGTGGTGACAGCATCGCAGCCATTGGCCCGGGGAAGCGGGTCATTGTAGATCGTGACGTCGGTGGGGCAAGTGTCGAGTGAGGCCGTGTCGGAGTCGACAGGCATCGGATCGGTGGAGCCAACCGACTCCAAGTCCACAGCAGGCTCGCCGGAGACGTGGAGCTGGCCGAGGAGGTTGACGAGGTGGTCGGTGCCCGCGTCGGAGGCGAGCTCGTCGGAGATGAGGGTCTTGTCGAGGAGATCGGCGAGGCCGCTCGCCGCACAGACATTGGTGACGCCTTGCAGCGCGTCGTGGCAAGCGCCATCGGGCGTGTCGTGCTGGCTACGCTCGCGGGGGAGGAAGAGGGTTCCTGTCCAGAACAGGTCTCCGGACGACGGTGCACCTGGCCCTACGGTGGGTGCCAAATGTCAGGTGGTAGGTGCGACATATGCCAACGGGTGGCTTATCATTGTGGGAGCCAGTAAGACGTCGCCAGTGCCTGGAAACGGGATGAGGCGAAGACATGCACGCCGGCGAATCTTACCCAGCTTCGGGGCTCTCCGTGGAGATAACACCCCTACTGCTGCTCTGCGGGGTCTCCGCATGATCACTAGATGAATAAGTAGCTACACGATGCTCCTTGAGCTGTTCGGCGAGAGGAGGAAGAAGGGCACGGCTCGCTCTCTTCTCCTCCCTATGTGGTGTCTAAGACTAGCAGGGATCAACCCTTTGCATGGGTGTCCCGGGGGTTTATATAGGCCTACCCACCGGGGGTACAATGGTAATCCGGCTGGGTGTGGGGCCCAGCCATCTATGTCTACACTCGCCGGCTTCTGTGCCGGCTGCCGGGGCCCACCGGCTGGTGGGTCCCGCCGGCTGCCGGCCCCTTGGTCGACAGGCAGGCCCCACTGTCCAGGGCCTGGTTGGGGGCTGGTTACTGTTGCTCAATCCTGGTGACGAGGGCTTCGCCCAGGTGGGTGTGGCTACAGTGCCGCCGTCCGGCGGGTGATCACTGTAGCCTCACCGCGTCTTGTCTCCTTAATGGGGCGTCTCCTTCGAGGGAGGTGGCAAGCCGGCTATGGAGAGCCGGCTTTGTCTTGGGACAACTGGGGAGGCCTGGCCGCCTTTGGGTGTCTCTCTGCCCGAAGGGGCCCACCGCCTATGGGCCGCGCTGGCAGCCCGTCGTGGATGACATCAGGGTCAATGTGGCAACAGTGCTGCGCCGGACGGGTCATGGCCACCTGTATGGTGCACTGTGCCAGGCGTGCTCCGGGATTCGCGGTGGCAGGCTTCACTGTAGCCACACCCCGTCACATCGCCGTTATGTGGATGCAGACTTCGAGGGTACGATCTTGACCGCTTTGTGGGAGCCGGCTTCTTGGAGTCGGTCTTCTCGCGGCCGGCTTCTCGGAGCCGGCCCTCCCGTGGCTTTCTTCATGAGGGCTAAAGTCGGGTTGCCTTCCGATAGCCGGCCCGGGAGATAGCCGGCAAGGGGAAGGCGGCCCCGTGTCTTGGATTCTTGAGGGCCGAATCGGCTCGTAAATTTTTCAGAAGGACCAGGGGGAGCCGGCTAGGCTACCCATGGTTATTTACTCCAACACATATCAAGATTCCACTCCAAATGAAACACTTATTCCACTGAAAAAACACTCGCTCCAAATAACTTTACCATGGAATTGTTTGATCTATCCTGTGATGCGTCGGTTCTGATTCTGTTGCAATTGAATTTATGTTGAGATCGCAGAAGAATGTTGTTCTACTTACGGTGATTAGATTATGCAAGTATAATGTTCTCTGCACGTCAGATTTTCCATGCTGTGATGATAACAAAGTAAATTATAGGTGCCTTGCACGATGGTTGGTCTACATTGGTGGAGATGACTATTTGATCAGGGTGTTGTGCTGAGGTAAATGTGATTTCTCTTAATGCAATTCTTTTGTCATTACGAGATGGTTTAGGAAAAGATCAGAGTGTGCATTTGAACTATTTACGTGGAAATAATCTTTTTATTAGCAGAAGCAAGGTAAAAACAAGATAAAGGGAAATGGGGCTAAGAACTTGGTTTCCAATTTTTTAAGACACCGTCCTTTTTACCTCCCATCAGTTTGTTCACACATTTACAAGGATCTGTTTACATAAGGACGTGGACTTGGACTGTGACAACCTTTGCTCACATATTTACCTACAATTTGTACAATACACACAACTTGAATCGACTGAATTAGTCAATAGCTGGAGATCTTAATTAGAATTCGAGCACTTCTGTCAAGGTCTCTAGATCATAGTTCAGTCCGGTGAGGTAAGCTTTAGTGGTATTTCACATGCTACACTTGCATGTGTATCGACTACATGCTTCTGCATTTTCCTCGTTTTTGCAGTAATTGTAACTGTATTTCCGATGGAGCAGGAAACCAACAAGACATGGAAAACGCTTATAATCACCTGACAGATTACAGCTCCTGCGTCCGCCACTTTCCTTGCACTCATGGGTTGGGGTTGCATTTTAGTTTTGATCATATATGAACTTACAAGTTACAACCGTACATGTTGAACAACATTGGTTCTTTTTTGATGGATTGAACAACATCAACAAGAAGTTTCTTGCTCAGTTTCTTTTGTTTGGGATGATACAGATGAGATAGCCCATCAGTTGCTCACAAAAGGAAACAACCACAATGAGAATCCTCTTATATTCAGGCAAGTACTATTCCTACTTGACTGACAAACATCATATCTGTAGTATATCTCTTTGCGCACTATTGGTTATGTCGTATTACTTCTGTGTTTTTTACATATTTTACAGATGGATGTTTGTGTTAGGAACTGAGATTCACTAGCTTTCATATTCTTCTTTAGTTTTTTTAATACTGAAAGTGCATGCCCAATTTTAGTAAAGACTGGATTTGGTATTTCCTCCTTCCGTCTACAAAAACTATGCTTTGTTTCCCATGCAATCAAATTATCTCACGGGTGACTGATATTGATTTTCTAACACAACATTTTCTTGACGACACAACTTTAGTTAGTAGGTTTTGGGAAGGTCACGAAGTATCAGTTATCTACCATTTAAACCTCCAACTATATGAATCTCTACATAGCCTCTGTGTTCTCCATCGTCGAGCGGACGTCTCCATATAGTATGCGTTAATGGCTAGTGTGGCAATGACGCCGGTCTTACAGATGGTGCAAGAGGCAGAGGGGCAGCTGCGCGGCTGTACGAGCTACAATAGCAGACTGACATTTGGCCGGCTGGGAGAACCCAATTGTAGAGGAGTAGTGCCACGAAAAAGATGAAGACGACACGAGGCATGAGCTGTGGGCATGGTAAGCAGCTAGAATTTAATTACCAACTATGACGGCGGGAAGCACGAGCTAAATTTAATTACAGCTGAAAATTATGCTATCATGAATGCCATTATTATCTGATGAATTTAACTACAGTTGTAACTCTTTAGTTACTTACCACAACAATTAGTTTTTAATGGTCCTTCAAATTACTGTAGCTGAAACTTACTCTGAAGATTAACCAACTATGTTCTCCTTGATCCTACAAAAAATATTTTATTCATTTGAAATTATATGCAGTGTTTATGCAAGCCTATTAGGTTAAACCAAAATGTAACCTACTTATTCCAGCACTCTCTTTATTTGGATACACATAGCTCTGTTTTAACAAATCCCCAGTTGATCCTATGATATGCAGATCCCCTTCAAGGCCACTGACTACATGAGGGAGAGGTTCTCAATTGGACATATTTGTCCTTCATTTCATTACTCAGTGCTGACCTCTTTCTCTATTTTTATCTCATTTTTCCATTAGACTTTTTCAAGGATGTTAATAATCTATAAACATTGTAGAATGGTCATGCTTCTCTTTGCAAGCTTATAGCTTGATTTACATCTAAATGAATTCGGCTTTAGTGTTTATAGACTGGTTTCTTGAATTGATCAATATGGTCATTCCAAAATGTTACCCATAGAATTTCCAAGCATAACCACATACTGTTGTACCAGAATTTAATTAGTGCAATGTTATTTCTCTAGAAACCCAACCAATGGAATCATTGTAATATTTTATGCGTGCATTAAAACACAATCACTTATGGTCCTGCAAATTGGTGGCAATGCCCACAACCATCCTAGAACTCGCGAATGGCATCAATACAATCCTGGAAGTTGGAAATAGAATGGCAATATGATCCCCAAACTTGGGCAATAGGTCCTGGGATACGTCTCCGGGTACAACTTGCATACACCAGGACCACCACGCCAGCAAAGGAAAAAAAAGATTCAAGGGCAACTGGTGCGGATCGTGCGACTGCATTGTCTTTTTTTGTTTGCCTCCCAGGCGTTTCTAAAGAGCTGTCTCATGCGCCCTCCGCCCCACTGTTCGTGGAGTTTTTGTGTGCATGCTTGGAGCAGAGCCGCTACACTATGGAGGCGGTGGTGTGATCATCGCCGGCAGGCGAGGTTGCCGGGTGCCCCGAGGATGGCGAAGTAAGGAATCGGCTTCAGATGCAACCGCGGGTGGCGGTTTGTGGTGCGGATGGGTGCCCCGATACGACGGCTGGATGAAGTGGCTGCACCAACGTACAATATGTAGTTCTATTGATATATGATGTGTTTCATGAATTGTCAGTTGATATGTGTTGTGTTTCATGCAGATCCAGTCATACATATATGTCGTCCAGTCAAACAAAATTCAGTTAGATGTGTTTTCTGTTATCTTCCATTAAACAGTGCTATCTTTCAAGCATTTTCAATTATATGTTGTCTTAATTCTGAGAATTCAGAGAAGTGCTGTCAAAATGTGCCCATATTTAGTCAGATGTGTGTCGGAGTTGCAGCTATATGTTCCTCTGTATCAAAATGTTATCAATATATGCCCAAATTTTGTTAGATGTGTGGCCAGATTTAGTTAGAATAGCAGTTCATATGTTCCTCTCTGAGAATTCAATCTATTGTCAAAATATTGTTCATTCAACCACCTTTCACCATGTTATTCCACAACAACTTTGATAGCACATTGCACTTCAATTGTACTGAAGTTCAGTACACATCAACTTAGATAGAAAATTTCAAATTACACATAATTTCAACACCCACAAGCTCACTCAACAATGAAGATCACTACACATTCAGCAGCTCGCGTCCAAGTGTAAGTGCATCTAGTGCCACCCCTAGTTGGTTTTGGTGTATTGACGACAAACCTAGTTGAGGGACTAATGTGTTTGTGAGAATTGCAGGAAAACACAGGTAGAAGTCCCTCATTGATTCGGGTTTCCTACCAGAGATGACCCCTAAAAATGTAAGAAGACATTGAAGACAAAGGTGGTATGTGAAGACATTCACATTGAAGACTATGACAAGATAAGACATCGCATGAAGACTATGGAGTGCGAAGACTTAGTTCTTTCGTCATTCTTTTTCTTCTTTGTTGAGTCATAGGAACCACCGTACTGTTAAGTGGGGTCCAAGAGAACCAGTCAGAATGACTGAAGTGATGCTTAACCAAAATCCTATGTCTTCGAGTGAAGACTATGAGAGCAAATCTTGTCCAGAGTTGGATAAGTCAGCTTTGCTTGTAGACCAAGTAAATTTGTCGTGTGTGTTTGAAATCTTACCATTGGAACACGTGTCAGTTCCTTAGTGACCGAGGGTCATTTCGGACAAATCAGGTCGGGTTTCCTAGTGGCTATAAATAGCCCACCCCCTACAACCATAAACGGTTGGCTTCTCAGAGTTAGAATACGGCTTTTGTCGTTTGAGAGCAACCCACCTCGAAGCCTTTGAGAGAGAATTCCTTGCGAGGATAAAGCCCTAACCACTCAGATCCAAAGAGTGTTAGGCATCACTTAAGTCTTCCCGTCTGTGTGATCTAAAGACTTATTACACTTGAGGACTGTGAATCCTCCAGCCGGTTAGGCGTCGCATTCTGAGCATCCAAGAGTCATTGTGGATCGCCGGTGAACGAAGTCTGTGAAGGTTTGGAAGTCTACCTTGAAGACTTACCAGAGTGATTGGGCGAGGACTGGGTGTCCTTAGCTCAAGGGGAATAAGGTGAAGATGAGGTCTTCTGAGTTAAATCTCAGCCTCCCTAACCAGACGTACAGTTGTCACAGCAACTGGAACTGGTCCAACAAATCATTGTCTTCAACGAATCACTGGTTTCATCCTTCCCTTCCCTTTACTTACTATTGGTCCTTGTGAAGCCATTGTACGATTGCATCACCATTTGGCTTCACTGAGTGATTACTTGTTCTGATTGGCTTCACAATATCTTCCTACCTGATCCTTACTGCCTAGCTGCTATTAGTCATTGCGCTTTCACTTCATTGAATACTTGACTATGGTTTTCCTAGTGTAGTCTACCTTCCACTGCATGGTAATAGGTTTGTTTCTATCGTTTGTCTTCGAAACTTCCATGTTTTGAAGACTTTCATAAAAATCGCCTATTCACCCCCCCTCTAGTCGATCACTAGCACTTTCAATTGGTATCAGAGAAAGGTACTCCCTTGTTCTGTGTGATTCGATTTAACCACCTGGAGTTTTAGCTATGTCGACTGCAGGGATAATTAAAGTCTCCGCTGCGTGCCCCGTCTTCGATGGAACTGAATATCCCTACTGGAAGAATAAGATGCGCATGCATCTTGAAGCCATTGATGTCGACCTATGGTATGTCTTCAAGAATGGCGTTCCCAAGGCTGGAGAAGGTGTCACCGCTGCTGATGTCAAGAAGTTCGTTCAACTGGACTCTACTGCCAACAACATCATCTGTGGTCATCTGACCAAAGGACAGTATGGCCGCGTGAGTGCTTTGGAAACATCTAAGCTAGTCTGGGACTGGCTCTCCAAGGTCAACGAAGGCGTCTCAACCCAGAGAGATCAGAGAATTAGTGTCCTTCGCAACCTCTTCAACTGCTTCAAGAGAAATGACAATGAGAATGTCCAGCTCATGTTTGATCGACTCACTGACATCACAAATGAGCTTCAAGCCCTCGGCGCTACTGAGATCACCAAGCATGAAGTCGTCAAGACACTCCTGAGATCACTTGACAGCTCATTTGACACCCTAGCCCTGATGATTCAAGAACGTCCTGACTTTAAGACACTCAATCTGTCTGACATACTTGAGAGGCTCAACACACACGAGTTTCAGCTTTCTGAGAAAAGAGACATCTACGGTCCCAACTATGGGCGAAGTCGGGCCTTGAAGGCAAAAGTTGTCTCCTCATCTGAAGAAGAATCTGATAGCAGTTCTGATGATCCTGAAGTCATTGGAAAGGAGCTTGCTATGCTTGTGAAGAAGTTCTAAAAATTCACCAAGAAGAAAGGCTTCAGAAAGTCCTCACGATCAAGCTCAAGGAATGATGAAGCTTCTGCTCATGACTACAAGAAGAGAACATGCCACAAGTGCAAGAAACCTAGCCACTAAATCTCTGAGTGTCCGCAGTGGGACAATGAGAACAAGAAGAAGAAGAAGAGCAAGGAGTATGACTCTGACGACAAGAAGAAGAAGAAACACTCAAAGTCTTCTTCCAAGTCTTCCTCAAAGTCTTCATCACACAAGAAGAGCTCATATGGCAAGGCACGTGTGTTTGTTGGCAAGGAAATGGATTCAGAGGAGGAGTCCGCTTCTGAGGAGGCGGAGGTGGAGTCTGAGGAGGAGTCCGATTTTGGCGTTGCGAGTCTGGCTACATCATACGTTGCCAAGTCCATCTTCAACACTGAAGACAATGACTTCATCACCGACACCGATGAAAATGACAAGGACTACTCCACTCCTTCCTACTGCTTCATGGCACGCGGTGCCAACGGTACGACACCAGCTGCTTTAGAATGGATTATTGATAGTGGGTGTACCAATCACATGACTAGCAAGCGAAGCCTTCTCATGGACTCAGCCTTACATCCATCTGACAAAAGTCACATCACATTTGCTGACACTGGTAAAAGCAAGGTATTGGGTCTAGGTAGAGTTGCAATCTCAAAGGATCAACGCATGGATAAAGTCATGCTTGTTGAATCCCTTGGTTTCAAATTAATGTCTGTCTCAATGCTTTGCGATTTAAACATGATTGTGATGTTTGGAAAATATCGTTGCCTTGTTCTAATGGAATCTGACAAGTCTCTAGTGTTTGAAGGGTATCGGAAAGATGATTTGTACGTGGTAGATTTCTCAGCAGGACCACAACTTGCAGTATGTCTTCTAGCAAAAGCTTCTGAATGCTGGCTCTGGCATCGGAGGCTAGAGCATGCTGGCACGAGGAACCTCCACACCCTTGCAAGGAAGAAGCATGTCATAGGCATCGAGGGCGTCAAGTTCAAGAAGGATCACTTATGCAGTGCCTGTGAAGCAGGAAAGATGACGAGGGCCAAGCATCCCTCGAAGACAATCATGACAACGACTCAACCCTTCGAACTGCTCCACATGGACCTTTTTGGTCCCACTCATTACTTGACTCTTACTACTACTGCTTGTCTCTATGGCTTTGTCATTGTTGATGATTATTCAAGATATACTTGGGTGCATATAATCCTCTACAAGACTGAAGTGCAGGATGTCTTCAGACGCTTCACCAATCGAGCAATGAACAACTATGGCGTCAAGATAAAGCACATCAGAAGTGACAATGGCACTGAATTCAAGAACACTGGACTGGATACATATCTTGATACTTTGGGCATCGCACATGAATTCTCAGCTCCATACACGCCACAGCAGAATGGCGTCATCGAACGCAAGAACAGAACACTTATTGAGATGGCTCGGACGACGCTTGATGAATACAAGACTCCAAGAAAATTCTGGCCTGAAGCCATTGATACTGCATGCCATATCATCAACCATGTTTATCTTCACAAGCTTTTTAACAAGACATCCTATGAGCTCCTTACTGGCAAGAAGCCAAATGTTAGTTACTTAAGAGTATTTGGTGCCAGGTGCTGGATCAAGGATCCACATCACACTTCAAAATTTGCACCAAAAGCACACGAAGGCTTTATGCTTGGATATGGAAAGGATTCGCACTCCTATAGAGTCTTCAACCTTTTTCACTATAAAGTGGTTGAAACAGTGGATGTGCGGTTCGATGAGACTAACAGTTCGCAAAGAGAGCACCTGTCAAATGTGCTAGATGAAGTTCCATCTAGTGAATCAATCAAACTTATGGGAACTAGAGAAATCATACCTTCTGAAGCTCAGCCTGAAGAGGAACGTATCATCTTCGCACCTGATCAACCTGAAGACAATGCTCAGCCTGGAGACATTTCTAACGATGACAATGATCAGCAAGAGCAAAATATTCGTCCTTGAAAGTGCGTTATATCGACTAGAGGGGGGTGAATAGGCGATTTTTATGAAAGTCTTCAAAACGTGGGAGTTATGAAGACAAACAGCGAAGATTTTGCCTATTACTATGCAGCGGAAGTTAGATTACACTAGGCAAGCCATGGTCAAGTATTCAATAGAGTGAAAGCACAAAGACAAACAGCTGAAGTGTAATAAGGATCAGGTAGGAAGAAGTTATGAAGCCAAACAGATCATACATTCACGTTGTGAAGACAAAAGATAGAGCAAGCATGCAATGGCTTCACAATGAGTAACAGTAAGAAAAAGGAAGTGAAGATGAAACCGGTGACTCGTTGAAGACAATGATGTGTTGGACCAGTTCCAGTTGCTGTGACAACTGTACGTATGGTTGGAGCGGCTAGGTATTTAAACCTTAGGACACACAGTCCTGGACACCCAGTCCTGAACACGCAGCTCAGGACACCAAGTCCTCACCGTATTCTCCTTGAGCTAAGGTCACATAGTCCTCACCCAATCACTCTGGTAAGTCTTCAAGGTAGACTCCCAAACCTTCACAGACTTCGTTCACTGGCAATCCACAATGTCTCTTGGATGCTCTGAACGCGACGCCTAACCGTCTGGAGGATTCACAGTCCTCAAGTGTAATAAGTCTTCAGATCACACAGACAAGAAGACTTAAGTGATGCCCAATGTTCTCTGGCTCTGGGTGGTTAGGGCTTTTCTCCTCGCTAGGAATTTTCTCTCAAAGGCTTCGAGGTGGGTTGCTCTCAAACGACAAAAGCCGTGCACTGAAATCTGAGCAGCCAACCGTTTATGGTTGTAGGGGGTGGGCTATTTATAGCCACTTGGCAACCCGACCTGATTTGTCCGAAATGACCCTGGGTCACTAAGGAACTGACACGTGTCTCAACGGTCAGATTTCAAACTCTCATGGAAACTTTACTTGGGCTACAAGCAAAGCTGACTTGTCCGGCTCTGGACAATATTCGCTCTCATTGTCTTCACTCGAAGACATAGGTTTTTTGTTCACTTCAGTCATTCTGACTAGTTCTCCTGGACCCCACTTAACAGTATGGTGGTTCCTATGACTCAACACAAAAGAAAAAGAACTACGAAAGATCTAAGTCTTCGAGCTCCATAGGCTTCATAACGTGTCTTCTTTTGTCATAGTCTTCAATGTGAATATCTTCATATACCACCTTTGGCTTCAATGTCTTCATACATTTTTAGGGGTCATCTCTGGTAGTAAAACTGAATCAACTAGGGACTTCTACCTGTGTTATCCTGCAATTCTCACAAACACATTAGTCCCTCAACTAGGTTTGTCGTTAATACTCCAAAACCAACTAGGGGTGGCACTAGATGCACTTACAATCTCCCCCTTTTTGGTGATTGATGACAAACTAGTTGAAGTTTTCAACGGGGAATATAGTCTGTGAAATTGTAAAGGATAAGGAATTGTCTTCATAAGTTTCAAGGGCTCCCCCTGAAGATGTGCATATAAGTTAATTTGCTTTTAGAATGCAAATGCGCATGGCAGGTTGTACTTGTGGAGATCCAAATCAGCTTATGATGACAATCCACTATGCATGTGAAAGTATATGAAGATAATGACATGCATAATGGAAAATGGACGTCTGCAGAATGAGATAAGTGTGGAATTTATCGTCGCACATGCGGAATTTATCTTCGCAAACAGGGTGGCAAACAAGTAGCAGACGACCATCGAGTTTTAGTGTTACAACTCAAAGAACCAAATGAAGCAAAAACGAGAGTTGTAAGCACGAAGCAAAATATAGCAAAACATAAAGCACCCGCCCATATGGACCCGCTTGAAGACTATCAACCATATGCTTCTCCCCCTTTTGTCAGCAAGGACCAAAAAGGTTTGAAGACATAGAGTGTCTACTCGTTCCCAGGAGCAGCAGGGTCGTTGGAGGTGTTTGGTGGTGCAGAAGAGCTTGGAGGTGCTGAAGCAGGTGGCGGTGATGTAGCATCGTCTTCTTCATCAATGATTCTGGCAGTGACTGTGGCAGCAGATGAAGAAAACTCAGAGTCTTCAAGTGATGGTGTGTTGCGCATCACAGCCCTTCTAGGAGGTGTGGTGTCAAACTTGAATCGCTCAGTGAAGCCATGCTCTTCAAGTTCAGCTTCAGTACACATCATTGATAGCCCTTTCCATGTACGACGACAGGTTTATTGAGTGACGAAAGCATTCTTGGTGGCAAGATTTCGAAGACGATTAACATCCACCAAGAGGCTTTTCATCTGACGCTTTAGCCAGTCGTGATGCCTATCTTGTTTTTGATGAAGGGCCACAAGAAACTCTCGGTTATTGAGAAAACGAGCGCGCTTCTTGGGTCTGGAAGCAGTTGCACTATCAGTGGCTTCAGTTGAAGCAGGGTGTGGCGCACGTGTAGTGCCAGCCAAAGGATACACCCTGGAGATGGCTTCAACACCTTCATCGTTTTGAGTGAAGCTCTGGTGTTCTGCATTCTGAAGACTCAAAGGTTGCTTGGCAGGCTCAGGATATATAGCTTCAGCAGAGGTATCCACATCTGGCAAGAAGATCTGATGGTTGCGGGCTGAGGGCTGATATGAGATCGCAGAGTGAAGCTTGATCAGTCTCATTACCCAAGGAGCATAGAACTTTAAACCAAACAAATCTGAGCCTGAGGCAGCGAGTTGGCGTATGAAGAAGTCCTATGCATTGAAGCATTTGCCATGAAGGATACAGAATATCAGAGTCTTTATTGCACCCTCGATCTTGGCATTTGGAGAGTGCCCTTTAATAGGCCAGAGAGTCCGCCGGATAATGTGATAGATGGTTCTGGGCAGGTACTCAAAGTCTTCAATGAAGAACTATGTTGGATAAGGAGCATCGTGGGGCAATGGCTTCATCATGGAGAGCATCTGACTCATATTTGGTTCAGGCCTCTGGAATATGCTCTCAAGAGCTTTAGTGTGTAGTGGACAGCCTTCCTCGAAGAGTTCGCCAGGAGTGGGCAGGCCGGTGAGCTCAATGATATCGAATGCATTAGCTTCGTGATGGACATTGCCGGTCATCCACTCCAGGGCACAAGTCTTCGGATCTCTGTTGTATCCTTTGATGTGTAGGGTGGCATAGAATTGCAACAGAAGCTCTTCATTCTAGTGCTCTTCATCAGTTATAAACTGCAGCAGACCCACTTGCTTGAAGCAATCCAGCGCTTCCTCTAAGCAGGGCAGACCAGCAATGCCTTCAACATCAAGGCGCTTGTGCGGGAAGATGCGACCTTGGTTGTATAGGATGCATGAATAGTAGCTGCGCTGAGGATAGCTCCAGAACCTATCTGATGAAATCCTTTCCCTTGAATAGGGGTTCTTGGAGCTGTTGAAGAACGTATTGTCTGCCTTGAAGATATTGATGTCAAAGGAGCCAGGTGCTGATGCAGGACCTGTGAACCTTGGCAGCCTTGGGACTCGCTTCTGGACATGAGGCCTGTGCTCAACATGGTAATCAAATTGAGGACCTGCAGCAGACTCAGGAACAGAAGTGTCTGGATCAGTAGCTTCGTTGTCTGCTGAAGCTTTTGGTGGGGAGGGCTCCACATTGGCTTCAGTGTTGGTTGTGGCAGCCTCAACATTTTCAGCCTCCACTTGACTAGCTGGAGGGTCAGTCACAAGCAC
Organism: Triticum aestivum; assembly: GCF_018294505.1. Lineage (NCBI taxonomy): Eukaryota > Viridiplantae > Streptophyta > Magnoliopsida > Poales > Poaceae > Triticum > Triticum aestivum. The sequence continues at coordinate 390,128,703 of NC_057794.1, read as the reverse complement.
GTTCTCCTGGAGAACTGCTTCTTGGTGGAGCATAGGAGTAGGCTCTTGTGGTGCGTCTTCTGCGGCTGATGTAGCCGGAATGTCTTCAGCATAGACTTGAGGCCTTGGACCTTTGCGAAGCCTGCGGAATGCAGACGACGCCTGTGGGGTTGGAGTGGGCTGGGCCTCATTGTCTTCTTCCTCTTGAGGGCGATCCTCCCATGACGCATCTTGTGCAATTGGCGTCAGAGGACGACCAATGCTGATGAGCTCCCTTTGTTCATACTGAGGAAGGGCTGCATCATCTTGTACATTGTCCTAATGACCAATGTCTTCAGTAGCAATGGGGTCGGCTGCTGGTATGTCTTCAGCTTCAGGAGCCTCTATGGAAGCAGGCTCATGAACTGTCAGTTGTCGTTCTGCGTTGGGGTGAACCATAGAGATAGGTTCAACTATCAAGGGCTCTGTGCGAGCAGCCCGAGATTTCTTGATCTTTCGCTTCTTCTTGCTGGGGGCAGTAGGAGAGGCTTCAGAGCTTTTACTCTTCCTGGCTTCAGCCTCAGCAGTTCTTGTCTTCTTGAGCTCTGAAGCTGTTGACCGGCTCTTTGGCTTCGAGCCAGTCGTTGCAGTTGGGAAGACAATTGGAACTGCTTCTTGCCCAGGTGCCTCTGGTTCGGCCATAGCAGGCTTCTTCTTCTTCTTCGCGGCCATCTTGGGGTCGATGCCAGGACGCCCAAGTGCCTTGCGCTTCTCAGCCTCATTGTAGGCTTGTACACATCTTTCAGCCAGAGACTTCATCCACTCACGTGAGCCCTGAGCTTCTGCACGCTTCTTCAGAAAATTTTCCTTGAGCTCATGCAACATGGTCTTGAAGCTCTTCACTTCTTGCACGCTGAGCTTGGCCATATTCTTCTTGAACTGAGCCTTTTCATGATCAATTTTCTGCTTCAGTTCAACAATGCGCTGGGCAATGGCAAGTTCTGAAGCAATTGCACCTTGGAAGGCGACGCTGAGGCCAACAGGCAGCTGCAGATCTTCGAAGCTGATATTTGGTGTGGCAAACCATTCGTCGATGAAGTTGTGGATGATGGCGACATCAAAGAGAGGCAAATTGTTGAAGATTTCAGCTTCTTCTTTGCTCTTGATGAGCTGCTCCAGAGCGTCATCTCCAAGATCTTCATCACTTGACAGATCAATGGCTTCGCTGCGCAGAATGGCAGCAGCTGTGAGCTCTTTGCCGATGTGTGGCTGAGGCACCTTGGCCTTCTGGGGCTTGGAGACGCGGGATACGTCTTCAGACTGCACACTGTCTTCAGGAGGTGCAGTTGCCAATGGCTTCGCCCTTGAGATTTTTGATGAAGGGGCTGGCTTTGAAGCTTTTGGCTTCTTCGACTGCTTTGGCTTCGGTACAGCAGGAGCTTCATCAGACTCAGAGTCAACTGGAGGGTCATTCACGGCAGTCCCTTGGACTAAGATGCGGGTGATGAGGCCCTCAAGATTGGCATACGGACCGATGATATTGGGTTCTGCGTAGCGTGTGCCATCTGCCCTTGGTGCTGAGGGACCAGGGTTGAAGTCTAACCCCAACTTCTTCTTGTTCTACTTCGCTGATTGTTGGGCAAACTGGAAGTTGCGCTTGAATAGATTGTCGTCACGACACCAGAGTAGTGACGACGGATGTGCATCATCAGGCTGTGGCCCACGAACCATGCATGGATAGAAGCTTTGGGCAATAGCTTCATCTCTGGACCTGGGTACAAGGTTTTTGTATAAGATGTCTCCCCACGGTATTTTGATGGCACTTTTCTCAGCATACTCTTGGGTTGTGAAGCGGTATTTGAACCATTGTTCAGCCCAATAGCGTCGAATCCATTGGATTCGGGTCTTGCGTTGTCCATAATTCTCTTCAGGATCTGTTTTATACATTTCTGCCAGGTCTTCAGGCAGATCTTTGGAAGTTCCTTCACGTCGATGTCTGCCCCCCTTCCTTGCTGCTGCTTCTGAAGCCATAAACTTTAACTTGAAAGGCTTCAAAACTTTCAAAGGCTTCAAAGGCCTTCTTTTGCTAGACCAACAGGAACTGGCTTCAGGAGAATTTATGTGATGCTGTAGGAATTCTGCAAATGAATGCAGACTATGAGAACCGAAGGATTCTCCCACGGACATGTACCTGTGACAGCATTAAGGTGCGAGGGAAGGGGAAGAGGTCATATGGATTCTGAGAAGGTTTTGAAGATTAATCAATTTAGAAGACATTGACCTCATCGTGCAAAGACATTCACTCATAGATAAGAAGTTGGTTCCAGATTTGTACGAACCCACAGATCAGTACAAGTGAGGAATCTAACTACTTCATGAAGCACAAGTGAATATACTAGGCATGTTATGAGATGCAGATTGAGAGATCTAACTTGTGTGAAGATAAACTTCTTATGGTAGAAAGTGATAGAACCATGAGATCAAAAGGGGCTGTAGAAAGAAGTTTTATTTACCACACTTGGAACTGCTAGACGGAAGTGGGAGATGATGCCGAGCAGTTCAGTCCTCCGTGCCCTAACTTGGCGACGGAAGACACCTACGGCGACGGCGGAGAGAACGATGTCCGCGGTCGGTGTGAGGACGGCGTCGGAGAGGTTGCGGCAGCGAAGCGCTTCGTCGTCGGCGTCGTCGAAAGCTAGCGGTGGCGCTAGGGTTCGTGCGAGGGTGGAAGAAGGAGATAATGACCGCGGTAAGTGTGAATTTATAGGCACAGGGGCGGCACTGTGCTATTACACAGGTGCCCCTGGTGATTCGCATCTGAGGAACGCGTGGCCTGTTTGCGGAAGTTTGGGGTTTGTTCCACGTCCCACGCACGCCTGGATTGTCGGGCGGTCGTTCCTGCTTCTCCGGATTTTATGTGGAGGAATGAGCATTTAAAACGGACTTTATGGTTGTCTCTATATCTTCTGCTGACAAGGACGCAGTGAAGACATTCGACAGTTTCAATAGAATGCATATGACTTGGAGAGATAGAATTTGAGATAGAAAGCATAGAGAGATTAGGGTCCGATCACATTCACTTAGTTCAAAAGATTCAACCAAGAAGACATAGCTATAAGTGAATGTTGTAGAGGACAGAACACTAGTATGTATACATCTATATAATCAACATAGTGAAGATAATCATGAAGACATGTTGAGTTTGAAGCCAAACCAAATGTGAAGATATTGCAAGGTAACGCCATGAGTGAAACACTTCAAAATAGAACGTTTGGTGGTGGCGTTACCCACCGTATAGGAAGTATTAGACCCAGACACGGCGCACAATTATCGTGGCGCTCCAAAGTCAAATTCCACATTAATGTATTCACACTTAGAATGTATGTCTTCATTGATTGAAGATATACTTTACTTTGTGCGTTGCACATCTAAGTCATCATATGCATAAGTGTTAGGATGTGTGCCTGATCACAGGACATTTGAGGATTCCAGGATATTTAGCTCACACCGTAACTTGCAAAATCTCTTCTCATCCAAGGGCTTGGTGAAGATATCTGCTAATTGTTCTTCAGTGTTGACGTGTATGATATCAATGTCTTCCTTCACAACATGATCTCTGAGAAAGTGATGACGAATTTCAATGTGCTTTGTCTTTGAGTGTTGAACTGGGTTGTTGGCAATCTTGATGGCGCTTTCATTGTCGCAGTAAAGTGGTACTTGCTTTAGATGAATGCCATAATCCTTGAGTGTTTGCTTCATCCACAGAAGCTGAGCACAGCAAGATCCAGCAGCAATGCATTCAGATTCAACAGTGGAGAGAGATACACAGTTCTGCTTCTTTGAAGACCAACATACAAGTGATCGTCCCAGAAAGTGACATGTGCCTGATGTAGACTTGCGATCAACTTTGTCACCGGCATAATCAGCATCCGAAAATCCAACCAAATCAAACTCTGAGCCCTTTGGATACCATAATCCTAGAGTTGTGGTGTGAGCCAAATATCGAAGAATTCGCTTCACAGCTAAGTGATGCGACTCCTTTGGTGCTGCTTGAAATCGAGCACACATGCAAACACTAAGCATAATATCTGGCCTAGATGCACATAAATAAAGCAAAGAACCAATCATGGAGCGGTATACCTTTTGATCGAACTCTTTACCATTGTCGTCGGGACCTAGATGATGTTTGGCTGGCATTGGTGTTGTGAAGCCTTTGCAGTCTTGCATACCGAACTTCTTCAGGCAATCTTTGAGATACTTCTCTTGAGATATGAAGATGCCATTGCGTTGTTGTCGTATTTGAAGACCAAGGAAGAACTTTAATTCCCCCATCATGGACATCTGATATTGCTCTTGCATCATATATCCAAACTCTTCACTGTACTTCTGATTGGTGCAGCCGAAGATAATGTCATCCACATATATTTGGCACACAAACAGTTCACCATCATATGTCTTCGTGAAAAGAGTGGGATCCAGGGAACCAGGTATGAAGCCTTTGCTCTTCAGGAAGTATTTGAGTGTGTCATACCAGGCCCTAGGGGCTTGTTTGAGGCCATACAGTGCCTTGTTGAGCTTGTATACCATGTCAGGATGTTTTGGATTTTCAAAGCCAGGCGGTTGTGCAACATACACTTCTTCTTCAATCTTGCCATTGAGAAAGGCACTTTTCACATCCATTTGATATAGAAGTATGTTATGATGATTTGCATAGGCCAGCAGAATGCGTATGGCTTCAAGCCTAGCCACGGGAGAAAATGTTTCATCGAAGTCAATGCCTTCCACTTGAGTATATCCTTGAGCAACGAGACGAGCTTTGTTTCTGACAACTTGACCATGCTCGTCTTGTTTGTTGCGGTATATCCATTTGGTGCCTATTATGTTGTGCTTCCGTGGATCAGGACGCTTAACCAGTTCCCATACATTATTCAGCTCAAACTGTTGAAGCTCTTCTTGCATAGCTTGAATCCATTCAAGTTCCATGAAGGCTTCTTCAACTTTCTTGGGTTCTGATATTGAGACGAATGCGAAGTGCCCACAGAAATTTGCTAGCTGAGTTGCCCTTGAACGAGTGAGTGGACCAGGTGCATTGATGCTGTCAATTATTCTGTCAATATGCACTTCATTGGCAACACGAGGATGTATAGGGCGAAGACTTTGCTCTTACTGATCTGTGTTGTTGTTGGGAGGAATGTCTTCAGGCTGAGCATTGTCTTCATGTTGATCAGGTGCTGAGATGATAAGTTCTTCTTCAGGATGAGCTTCAGAAGGTATAATCTCTCCAGTTCCCATTAGCTTGATTGATTCACTAGTTGGAATCTCATCTAGCACATTTGGCAGTTGCTCTCTTTGTGAACCATTTGTCTCATCGAACCGCACATCCACTGTTTCAACCACTTTGTAATGAAAGAGATTGAAGACTCTGTAGGAGTCCGAATCCTTTCCATATCCAAGCATAAAGCCCTCATGTGCTTTTGGTGCAAACTTTGAGGTGTGGTGTGGGTCCTTGATCCAGCACCTTGCGCCAAATACTCTGAAGTAACTGACATTTGGCTTCTTGCCAGTTAGGAGTTCATAAGATGTCTTGTTCAGAAGCTTGTGAAGATAAACACGATTGATTGTATGGCATGCAGTGTCAATGGCTTCATTCCAGAATTTTCTTGGAGTCTTGTATTCATCTAGCATTGTTCTGGCCATCTCAATGAGTGTTTTGTTCTTGCGTTCGACGATGCCATTCTGCTGTGGCGTGTACGGAGCTGAGAATTCATGTGTGATGCCCAAGGTATCAAGGTATGTATCAAGGCCAGTGTTCTTGAATTCAGTGCCATTGTCACTTTTGATGTGTTTTATCTTGGCGCCAAAATTGTTCATAGCATGATTGGCGAAGCGTCTGAAGACATCCTGCACTTCAGCCTTGTAAAGGATTATGTGCACCCAAGTATATCTAGAGTAATCATCAACAATGACAAAGCCATAGAGGCAAGCAGTAGTAGTAAAAGTTGAGTAGTGAGTGGGGCCGAAAAGATCCATGTGGAGCAGTTCGAAGGGTTGAGTAGTAGTCATGATTGTCTTCGAAGGATGTTTTGCCCTTGTCATTTTCCCTACTTCACAAGCACCGCATAAGTGATCTTTCTTGAACTTGACACCCTCGATGCCTATGACATGCTTCTTCTTCGCAAGGGTGTGGAGGTTCCTCATGCCAGCATGCCCAAGCCTCCGATGCCAAAGCCAGCATTCTGAAGCTTTTGCAAGAAGACATACTGCAAGTTGTGGCCCTGCTGAGAAATCTACCACGTACAGATCATCTTTTCGATACCCTTCAAACACTAGAGACTTGTCAGATTCCATTAGTACTAGGCAACGATATTTTCCAAACATTATGATCATGTTCAAATCGCAAAGCATTGAGACAGACATTAAGTTGAAGCCCAGGGATTCAACAAGCATGACTTTATCCATGTGTTGATCCTTTGAGATTGCAACTCTACCTAGACCCAATACCTTACTTTTACCAGTGTCAGCAAATGTGATGTGGCTCTTGTCGGATGGACGTAAGGTTGAGTCCATAAGAAGGCTTCTTTTGCCAGTCATGTGATTTGTACACCCACTGTCAATAATCCATTCTGAAGACTTTGAAGACGCTGGTGTCGTACCCTACAGTGCAGTTAGGGGGATAGGCTTCACGAAGAGAATTGTGAAGCAAAAACATTTGACGAACCAGTGGGTTATGAAAACTTAGATCCAGATTAGGACTAATAGGGAGAGTAGCATGCGATTCAGGAACAAAGTACATAATGATGCCATTCGGGCATTTTATCATGCGCCCTACAAGATTTTTAAGGTCCCCAGCAATAGCGTCAGAAGATTTTGTTTTTCTGCTGGAGACCTTTCCCTGCAAAAGAGAGTTAAGCTTTCTTAACCACCCACATCTTCAAGGGTGGCTTAGAAGCAATAAGTCTAAGTGCAGCATCTGAGAATTTTGGCTTTGAAGCCTTAGCAAACAGTCTTGCAGGTGGACAATAATACTCATAGGAATAAGCAGAATAATTTTTGGTCATATGAACATGATGGTTCGATGAACTGCTCTCATATTCATATGCCTGAGTATGGTTTCCCTGCAAAACATTTGCGTTAGTGTGACTCAGGTGAGTCCTCTGTTTGTATGAAGCCTTTGGACCGTATGAAGCCTTTGGTCTGAGGTTTGTCTTCTTCAAGTGAGGTGTCATGAAGACATTCACAGGAAGATTTTCCAGACACTTTTTTGGAACCCAGATCTTCTTCATAGATGGTCCATTCCTGCAGTTAGTACCAATGTACCTGGCAAACACTTCACCATTCTGATTCTTAAACAGTTTATAGTTTGCATCAAAGGATTCATCAATAATAATGGGGTTAGCACATGTGAAGCCAGATAAATTGGATGGATCAGCTGAAGGTTCCTTTGCAGCAACCCATGTGGTTTTGGGGTACTGCTCAGGTTTCCAGTAAGAGCCATCTGCATTTATTTTCCTTACAAACCCAACAACCTCTTTCCTAGGGTTTCGGTTCAGAATCTGCTTCTTGAGGACATCACATAGTGTCTGATGTCCTTTAAGACTTTTGTACATCCCTGTTTCAAGCAATGTCTTCAACCTAGCATTCTCATCAGCAATAGCAGTGGTATCCTCAGCAGAGGGGTTAGTTACCACATCAACAGTTGAAGATATTGCAACAGCAGTAGCAGTGGAACATTCAGCAACAGAAGTAGCATTATCACGCTCAATGCATTTAAGACATGGTGGTTCAAATCCTTCCTGAGCGGAACTGATCTGTTCGGCGCGAAGTGATTCGTTTTCCTTTTGAAGATCTTCATGAGCCGCTCTCAATTTCTCAAGTTCTTGCTTCCTTTGAAGATAATCATAGGAAAGCTTTTCATGAGTTGTTGAGAGAGTATCAAGACGATCTTCAAGTTCCTGATACTTAACGTGAAGATTTTTTATGTCTTTAATTAAGGATTCAGATCGAGTCATTTCAGCACCCAACAGATAATCGCTTCTATCACACAGAACAAGGGAGCACCTTGCACTGATACCAATTGAAAGTGCGATATATCGACTAGAGGGGGGTGAATAGGCGATTTTTATGAAAGTCTTCAAAACGTGGGAGTTATGAAGACAAACAGCGAAGATTTTGCCTATTACTATGCAGTGGAAGTTAGATTACACTAGGCAAGCCATGGTCAAGTATTCAATAGAGTGAAAGCACAAAGACAAACAGCTGCAGTGTAATAAGGATCAAGTAGGAAGAAGTTATGAAGCCAAACAGATCATACATTCACGTTGTGAAGACAAAAGATAGAGCAAGCATGCAATGGCTTCACAATGAGTAACAGTAAGAAAAAGGAAGTGAAGATGAAACCGGTGACTCGTTGAAGACAATGATGTGTTGGACCAGTTCCAGTTGCTGTGACAACTGTACGTCTGGTTGGAGCGGCTAGGTATTTAAACCTTAGGACACACAGTCCCGGACACCCAGTCCTGAACACGCAGCTCAGGACACCAAGTCCTCACCGTATTCTCCTTGAGCTAAGGTCACATAGTCCTCGCCCAATCACTCTGGTAAGTCTTCAAGGTAGACTCCCAAACCTTCACAGACTTTGTTCACTGGCAATCCACAATGTCTCTTGGATGCTCTGAACGCGACGCCTAACCGTCTGGAGGATTCACAGTCCTCAAGTGTAATAAGTCTTCAGATCACACAGACAAGAAGACTTAAGTGATGCCCAATGTTCTCTGGCTTTGGGTGGTTAGGGCTTTTCTCCTCGCTAGGAATTTTCTCTCAAAGGCTTCGAGGTGGGTTGCTCTCAAATGACAAAAGCCGTGCACTGAAATCTGAGCAGCCAACCGTTTATGGTTGTAGGGGGTGGGCTATTTATAGCCACTTGGCAACCCGACTTGATTTGTCCGAAATGACCCTGGGTCACTAAGGAACTGACACGTGTCTCAACGGTCAGATTTCAAACTCTCATGGCAACTTTACTTGGGCTACAAGCAAAGCTAACTTGTCCGGCTCTGGACAAGATTCGCTCTCATTGTCTTCACTCGAAGACATAGGTTTTTGGTTTAGGCATCACTTCAGTCATTCTGACTGGTTCTCCTGGACCCCACTTAACAGTATGGTGGTTCCTATGACTCAACACAAAAGAAAAATAACTATGAAAGATCTAAGTCTCGAGCTCCATAGGCTTCATAACGTGTCCTCTTTTGTCATAGTCTTCAATGTGAATATCTTCATATACCACCTTTGGCTTCAATGTCTTCATACATTTTTAGGGGTCATCTCTGGTAGTAAAACCGAATCAATGAGGGACTTCTACCTGTGTTATCCTGCAATTCTCACAAGCACATTAGTCCCTCAACTAGGTTTGTCGTCAATACTCCAAAACCAACTAGGGGTGGCACTAGATGCACTTACAGTCCTGTACATCCTCGTGTTGCAAATGAAGTATAGATTGAGAGAATAATTGATAGCATGAATGCACCAGGTCCACTCACTCATTCAAGGGCAACACAGCTAGCAAATTTCTTTGGGCACTTCGCATTCATCTCAATATCTGAACCCAAGAAAGTTGAAGAAGCCTTCATGGAACCTGAATGGATTCAAGCTATGCAAGAAGAGCTTCAACAGTTTGAGCTGAATAATGTATGGGAACTGTTTAAGCGTCCTGATCCTCACAAGCACAATATAATAGGCACCAAATGGATATATCGCAACAAGCAAGATGAGCATGGTCAAGTTGTCAGAAACAAAGCTCGTCTCGTTGCTCAAGGATACACTCAAGTTGAAGGGATTGGCTTCGATGAAACATTTGCTCCTGTGGCTAGACTTGAAGCCATACACATACTGCTGGCCTATGCAAATCATCATAACATTCTTCTATATCAAATGGATGTGAAGAGCGCTTTTCTCAATGGCAAGATTGAAGAAGAAGTGTATGTTTCACAACCGCCTGGCTTTGAAGATCCAAAACATCCGGACATGGTGTACAAGCTCAACAAGGCACTGTATGGCCTCAAACAAGCCCCTCGGGCTTGGTATGACACACTCAAAGACTTCCTGAAGAGCAAAGGCTTAAAACCTGGTTCCCTCGACCCCACTCTCTTCACGAAGACATATGATGGTGAACTGATTGTGTGCCAAATATATGTGGATGACATTATCTTCGGCTGCACCAATCAGAAATACAGTGAAGAGTTTGGATATATGATGCAAGAGCAATATCAGATGTCCATGATGGGTGAGCTGAAGTTCTTCCTTGGTCTTCAAATACGTCAGCAACGCAACGACATCTTCATATCTCAAGAGAAGTGCGTCAAAGATTGCCTGAAGAAATTTGGGATGCAAGACTGCAAAGGCTTCACGATGCCAATGCCAGCCAAACATCATCTGGGTCCCGACGACAATGGTAAAGAGTTTGATCAAAAGGTATACCGCTCCATGATTGGTTCTTTACTTTATCTATGTGCATCTAGGCCAGATATTATGCTTAGTGTTTGCATGTGTGCTCGATTCCAAGCGGCACCAAAGGAATCACATCACTTAGCTATGAAGCGAATTCTTCGATATTTGGCTTACACCCCAACACTAGGATTATGGTATCCAAAGGGCTCAGAGTTTGATCTAGTTGGATTCTCGGATGCTGATTGTGCTAGTGACAAGGTGGATCGCAAGTCTACATCAGGCACATGTCATTTTCTGGGACGATCACTTGTATGTTGGTCTTCAAAGAAGCAGAACTGTGTATCTCTCTCCACTGCTGAATCTGAATACATTGCTGCTGGATCTTGCTGCGCTCAGCTTCTGTGGATGAAGCAAACACTCAAAGACTATGGCATTCATCTGAAGCAAGTGCCACTCTACTGCGACAACGAAAGCGCCATCAAGATTGCCAACAACCCAGTTCAGCACTCGAAGACAAAGCACATTGAAATTTGTCATCACTTTCTCAGAGATCATGTTGTGAAGGAAGATATTGATATCATACACGTCAACACTGAAGAGCAATTGGCAGATATCTTCACCAAGCCCTTGGATGAGAAGAGATTTTGCAAGTTACGGTGTGAGCTAAATATCTTGGAATCCTCAAATGTCCTGTGATCAGGCACACATCCTAACACTTATGCATATTGATGACTTAGATGTGCAACACACGAAGTAAAGTATATCTTCAATCAATGAAGACTTACATTCTAAGTGTGAATACATTAATGTGGAATTTTACTTCAGAGCGCCACGATAATTGTGCGCCGTGTCTGGGTCTAATACTTCCTATACGGTGGGTAATGCCACCACCAAATTCTTCTGTTTGAAGTGTTTTACCTAAGGCATTACATTTGCTATGTCTTCACAGTTTGTTTATCTTCATTTTCAACTTGTCTTCATGATTATCGTCACTATGTTGATTTGATTGTCTTTCTCATATATATATATATATATATATATATATATATATATACTAGTGTTCTGTCCTCTACAGCATTCACTTATAGCTATGTCTTCTTGTTGAATCTTTTGAACTAAGTGAATGTGATCGGACCCTAACCTCTCTATGCTTTCTATCTCAAACTCTATCTGTCCAAATCATATGCATTCTCTTGAAACTGTCGAATGTCTTCTCTGTGTCCTTGTCAGCAGAAGATACAGAGACAAACATTAAGTCCGTTTTCAATGCTAATTTCTTCACCTGAAACCCGGAGAAGTAGGAACGACCACCCGACAATCCAGGCGTGCGTGGGAACGTGGAACAACCTCCGATATGTTGCATGATGGCCACGTGTCCTTCAGATGTGAATCGCCAGGGGCACCTGTGTAATAACACTGTGTCGTCCCTGTCCCTATAAATACACGCCTCACCACAGTCATTATCCTTTCTTCCACTCTCGCACAAACCCTAGCGCCACCGCTAGCCCTCGACGACGCCGGCGACGAAGCGCTTAGCTGCCGCGACCTCTCCGACGCCGTCTTCACGCCGGCCGCGGACATCGTCTTCTCCGCCGTCGCCGTAGGTGTCCTCCGTCGCCAAGTTAGGGCACGGACGATCGAACTGCTCGGCCTCCTCTTCCACTCCGTCTAGCAGTTCTTCGTGTGGTAAATAAAACTTCCTTTTTACGGCCCCTTTGATCCTATAGATTCATCACTTTCTGCCACAAGAAGTTTCTATTCACACAAGTTGGATCTATTTCATACTGCATCTCATAATATGCCTAGTATGTTCACTTATGCTTCACAAAGTAGTTAGATTCCTCACTTGTACTGATCCGTGGATTCGTACAAATCTGGAACCAACTCTTTATCTATGAGTGAATGTCTTCGCACGATGAGGTCAATGTCTTCTAAACTGATTTATCTTCAAAATCTTCTGAGAATGCATATGACCTCTTCCCCTTCCCTCGCACCTTAATGCTGTCACAGGTACATGTCCGTGGGAGAATCCCTTGGTTCTCATAGTCTGCATTCATTTGCAGAATTCTTACAGCATCATATAAATTCTCCCGAAGCCAGTTCCTGTTTGACCCGCAGGCGGAAGCCTTTGAAACCTTTGAACGTGTTGAAGCCATTCAGTTTGAAGTTCATGGCTACAGAGAAATCTACAAGGAAGGGAGGCAGACAGCACCGTGGAAACACTGCTAAGGACCTGCCACCAGATCTATATGAGCAATACAAGTCAGATCCAGAAGAAACCTATGGAGAACGCAAGAACCGAATCCAATGGATTCGAAGACATTGGGCAGAGGAATGGTTCAAGTACAGATTCGTCACCGACGAATATGCTGAGAAGAGTGCCATCAAGGGACCATGGGGAGATATCACATACAAAGGTCTTCAGCCCAAATCACAGTCCGAAGCTATTGCTCAAGGCTTTTACCCATGCATGCTTCGTGGACCTCAGCCTGCTAATGCCGACCCATCCTCTCTGTTATGGTGTCGCGAAGACAATCTCTTCAAGCGCAACTATCAGTTTGCACAGAACTCTGCCAAGGAAAACAAGAAGTCATTGGGATTAGACTTCAACCCAGGCCCCTCTGCGCCACGTGCTGATGGCACACGAGAAGCTGAACCCAATCTGGTTGGGCCCTTCTACAACCTAGAAGGTCTCATCACTCATATTATGGTTCAAGGGGCAGTCGTGGCTCAACCTGCAGATGATGCTGAATCTGACGAAGCACCTGCACCACCGAAGCCGCAGAAGCAGAAGAAGGCTAAAGCTTCAAAGTCTGCCTCAGCACCAAAAATCTTACGGGCGAAGCCACTGGCTACTGCACCTCCTGAAGACAGTGTGCAGTCTGAAGATCTCTCACGTATCTCCAAGAAGATTGAGATGAGAAAGAATACTGATCAGGCACTGACTGCTGCTGCTATTCTGCGCAATGACGCCATTGATCTGTCCAGCGATGAAGAGCTTGCAGATGACGCTCTTGAGCAACTGATCAAGAGCAAGGAAGAAGCAGAGATCTTCAATGATTTGCCTCTCTTTGATGTGGCAATCCTCCATAACTTCATTGATGAGTGGTTTGACACGCCCAACCTCAGCTTTGAAGATCTGCAACTTCCAATTGGCCTCAGTGTCGCCTTCCATGGCGCCATTGCTTCAGAGCTAGCTCTAGCTCAGCGCATCGTTGAACTGAAGCAAAAGATCGACTTTGAGAAAGCTCAGTTCAATAAGCACATGGCCAAGCTCAGCGTGCAGGATGTGAAAAACTTCAAGATTATGCTGCATGAGCTCAAGGAAGCCTTTCTCAAGAAGCGTGAAGAAGCTAAAGGTTCTCGTGAACGCATGAAGAGCCTGGCTGACAAGTGTGTGCAAGCCTACAATGAGGCTGAGAAGCGCAAGGCTCTTGGTCGTCCTGGCATCGACCCAAGAATGGATGCAAAGAAGAAGAAGCCCTCAACTGACCAATCTGCAAATTCAAGGCAGGAAGAACCTCGCATAGTCTTCCAAGCAGCATGACTAGCTCGAAGCCAAAGGTCAGGTCAACCGCTTCAGAACTGAAGAAGACGAGGATTGCCGAGGCTGAAGCCAGAAAAAGGGAAAATCCTGAAGCTTCTGATGTCGCTCCCTCTAAGAAGAAGCGCAAAACCAAGAAGGATCGGGCTGCTCCCACAGAGCCCTTAGTTGTTGAACCTATCTCAATGGTTCGCCCTGCATCTGAACACCACGAGCGCCAACTGATTGTTCATGAGCCTGCTTCCACAGAGGCTCCTGATGTTGAAGACATTCCAGCAGTTGACCCCACCGCTGCTGAAGACATTGGTCACCATGACAATGTTGAAGATGATGAAGTCCTTCCTTAGATCGAGCACCAACTGGTATCATCGCCTGTGCTTACGCACACGAACTCATCAGCATTGGTCGTCCTCTGACGCCAACTGCTCAGGATGCATCGTGGGCTGATCACCCACAGAGACAAGACACTCCAAGCTCTCCCCAAGCAACCCCATCAGTTCAAGAAGAGGATGACTTTGAGGTCCAGCCAACTCCATCTCCACAGGCGTCGCCAGTGCTACACAGGATTCGCAAAGGACCAAGGTCTCAAGTCCATCTTTCGAGCGTTCCAGAAGGAGAAGTGCACCACCAATCTATTGCACGTCAAGTGTTTCCAGATGCCACTCCTACTGTGACTGTCTCTGAGTCTGAAGCCAAAGGTGCTGAAGACAATCCGGCTGCATCAGCCGATGACAAACAAGAAGAAGATCGTGTCCCTACACCCCCAAACTCTGAAGAAGCTGTTCCTGAAGTGAACGTGTCTGTGCCCGACCATCCAGCTCATCAAGTGGAGGTTGAGAATCTTGAGGCTGCCACCACCAACACAAATGAAGCCAATGACGTAGTCATGGCTGAAGTAAATGTGGAGCCTGCACCAACCAATGTGCCAGAGGCCAATGAAGCCAATGATGCACCTGCAACAGATGTGCACCCTGACGCCTCTGTTGATGCCACTGCTCCTGTTCCTCCACCAAGGCCACACACTATCGAGCAAGCATTCAACTATGGCCAACTTGTCACTGTCAAATGGCCTTTTCTGACTCCTCCGCCTGCTGCTGGTCCTCAGTTTGACTATCACGTTGAGCACAGGCCTCAGGTACAAAAGCCAATGCCAAGGTTGCCCAGGTTTCCAGGTCCTGCATCGGCACCCGGATCTTTTAATATCAATGGCTTCAAAGCACACAACACCTTCTTCAATAGCGCCAAGAACCCCTACTCAAGGGCAAGAATATCTTCTGATCGGTTCTGGAGCTATCAGCAGCGCAGTTATTACTCATGCATTCTGTACAATCAAGGTTGCATTTTCCCACATATGCGTCTTGACACTGAAGCCATAACTGGTCTGCCTTGCTTGGAAGAAGCTCTGGATTGCTTCAAAGAGTCTGGATTGTTGTCGTTCGTCACCGACAAAGAGCACTGGAACGAAGAATTGCTGCTCCAATTCTATGCCACTCTTCATATTCGTGGCTACAACAGAGATCCGAAGACGTGGGTCCTTGAGTGGATGACCGGCAATGTTCATCATGAAGCCAAAGCCTTTGATATCATTGAGCTCACTGGTCTGCCCACTCCAGGAAATCTTTATGAACCTGGTTGTCAGCTTCACAGTGCAGCTATGGAGAGCATTTTTCAAAGCCTGAACCAAACATGAGTCAGATGCTTAGCATGATGAAGCCTTTGCCTCCAGATGCTGCATATCCTAAGGAGTTCTTTGTTGAAGACCTTGAGTATCTGCCACGCACTATCTATCACATTATAAGGCGAACTCTCTGGCCCATCAAAGGACATTCTCCACATGCAAAGCTAGAAGGTGCAATGAAGACTTTGGTCTTCCATATTCTTCACGGCAAATGCTTCAATGCACAAGACTTCTTCATCCGCCAACTTGCTGCATCAGGATCTGATCTCTTTGGCTTGAAGTTTTACGCTCCATGGATAATGCGGCTGGTCAAACTACACTTAGTTGTCACCTATCAGCCCTCTGCTCGCAATCATCGGATCTTTCTGCCTGACGTTGATATGTCAGTTGAAGCCATCTATCCAGAGCCTGCCAAGGAGCCTCTTAGTCTTCAGAATGCTGAGAACCAAAGCTTCTCTCAAAACATTGAAGGAGTTCAAGCAGTCTCTCGTGTTTATCCTCTGGCTGGCACTACACGTGCACCTCACCGTGCCCTCACTGAAGCCACTGACAGCACCATTGCCCAACGGCCCAAGAAGCGATCCCGTGTTCTCAATGACCGAGAGCTTCTGGTTGCCCTTCATCAGAAACAGGATAGGCATCATGACTGGCTGAAGCGCCAAATGCAAAGCCTCTTGGTGGACGTAAACAGGATTCGCAATCTTGCCACCAAGAATGCCTTTGTTGCCCATGAAACCTGTCGGCGTACATGGAAAGGGCTGACGCTTATGTGCTCTGAGAATGATCTTCAAGAGGATGGCTTCTCTGAACGCTTCAAGTTTGACTCAACACCTCCAAGAAGGACTGTGCTGCGACGAACTCCGTCTCTTGAAGACTCTGAGTTCTCTTCCTCCGCGGCAACTGTGAATGCCAGAGTGATCGATGATGAAGACGATGCTACTTCACCGCCCCCTACTTCTGCACGCATCGACACTGCCCCGAGTTCGTCTGCACCGCCTAACAACACCGACGACCTTGCTGCTTCACCTACTCCTCATGGGAACGAGTAGATGCTCTATGTCTTCAAACCTTTTTGGTCCTTACTGACAAAAGGGGGAGAAGCATATGAGTTTGATAGTCTTCAAGCGGGTCCATATGGGCGGTTGCTTTATATTTTGCCTAGTGTTTACAACTCTCGTTTTGATACATTTGGTTCTTTGAGTTGTAACACTTAAACTCGATGGTCGTCTGCTACTTATTTGCTATTCTGTGATGCGATGATAAATTCCGCATGTGCGACGATAAATTCCGCACTTAGATCATTTTGCAGACGTCCATTTTTCATTATGCATGTCATTATCTTCACATACTTTTCATGCATGATGAATTGTCATCATAAGTTGAAGAGGATCTCCACAAGTACAACCTGCCATGTGCATTTGCATTCCAAAAGCAAATTACTTATATGCACATCTTCAGGGGGAGCCCTTGCAACTTATGAAGACAATTCCCTATCCTTTACAATTTCACATATTATATTCCCCGTTGAAAACTTCAACTAGTTTGTCATCAATCACCAAAAAGGGGGAGATTGTAAGTGCATCTAGTGCCACCCCTAGTTGGTTTTGGAGTATTGACGACAAACCTAGTTGAGGGACTAATGTGTTTGTGAGAATTGCAGGATAACACAGGTAGAAGTCCCTCATTGATTCGGTTTTCCTACCAGAGATGACCCCTAAAAATGTAAGAAGACATTGAAGACAAAGGTGGTATGTGAAGACATTCACATTGAAGACTATGACAAGAGAAGACATCGCATGAAGACTATGGAGCGCGAAGACTTAGTTCTTTCGTCGTTCTTTTTCTTCTTTGTTGAGTCATAGGAACCACCGTACTGTTAAGTGGGGTCCAAGAGAACCAGTCAGAATGACTGAAGTGATGCTTAACCAAAATCCTATGTCTTCGAGTGAAGACTATGAGAGCAAATCTTGTCCAGAGTTGGATAAGTCAGCTTTGCTTGTAGCCCAAGTAAAGTTGCCGTGTGTGTTTGAAATCTGACCGTTGGAACACGTGTCAGTTCCTTAGTGACCGAGGGTCATTTCGGACAAATCAGGTCGGGTTGCCTAGTGGCTATAAATAGCCCACCCCCTACAACCATAAACGGTTGGCTGCTCAGAGTTAGAGTACGGCTTTTGTCGTTTGAGAGCAACCCACCTCGAAGCCTTTGAGAGAGAATTCCTTGCGAGGATAAAGCCCTAACCACCCAGAGCCAAAGAGTGTTAGGCATCACTTAAGTCTTCCTGTCTGTGTGATCTGAAGACTTATTACACTTGAGGACTGTGAATCCTCCAGCCGGTTAGGCGTCGCGTTCTGAGCATCCAAGAGTCATTGTGGATCGTCGATGAACGAAGTCTGTGAAGGTTTGGAAGTCTACCTTGAAGACTTACCAGAGTGATTGGGCGAGGACTGGGTGTCCTTAGCTCAAGGGGAATAAGGTGAAGACGAGGTCTTCTGAGTTGAATCTCAGCCTCCCTAACTAGACGTGCAGTTGTCACAACAACTAGAACTGGTCCAACAAATCATTGTCTTCAACGAGTCACTGGTTTCATCCTTCCCTTCCCTTTACTTACTGTTGGTCCTTGTGAAGCCATTGTACGATTGCATCACCATTTGGCTTCACTGAGTGATTACTTGTTCTGATTGGCTTCACAATATCTTCCTACCTGATCCTTACTGCCTAGCTGCTATTAGTCATTGCGCTTTCACTTCATTGAATACTTGACTATGGTTTGCCTAGTGTAGTCTACCTTCCGCTGCATGGTAATAGGTTTATTTCTATCGTTTGTCTTCGAAACTTCCATGTTTTGAAGACTTCCATAAAAATCGCCTATTTACCCCCCTCTAGTCGATCACTAGCACTTTCACCAAGTTTAGTCAACAAACAAGACACGGCTCACAAATTCACTACACAGCACCAAACTAGCCAGAGCCAACACTTGAACTTCATGGATGCCTCTATAACACGGGTGCACTACTCTGGCGTCGAGAATGACAGCTACAGGTCGTGTAGGGGCACAAGACATCGATGCCAACATCGGAGGGGAGGATGCCGCACGCTTCTCGATGGCGGTCAGAAGTGCTACCAGAGTCACTGGATTTGTTGCTATCTCTGAACGCCGATGCCATCAGCACGTGCTCTCTGTACCGTGTTTCCAGCGCCTCCATGGAAGGCGCCCGTGCGACGACATGGCCGGACGGAGAGAGCAGGGGATGGGGAGGTGTCCAGGGGATCCAGGGCCTCTCTGGTGGCGCTGTGTGTGCGCGTGTGAGAGGCGGCGGTGAGAGGGGATTGAGCGTGGGAAGGGAGAGACGAGACGAGGGGTCGATTGGAGTTGCTCGACCGGTTAGGGTTAGGGGAGGATTTTTGCTCGGGCTGCTCAGTGGAGGTGGCAAGGGTGTTGGGCCTAGAGGCTGATGTGGAAAAAAGAGAAAGAAGGAGAGTTGGGCCGGCCTGGCTGCAGAAAAAATGACTTTTCGGCAGTGAGATCCATCTACCTGCTTTTCTTCTAGTACAACACTTTAAAAAGGGTATGTGTATGCACTACAAGAAACATGTCAACTAGTGACCTTCTGTCAGTGACCCTAGAAGAATTGGTCATAGATCTATGACCATTTGAGACCAATTGGTCAAAAGCTGTTCGAGGGGCTCCAAACCCTAAACCATTGCGACCATTTTGGTCAGAAAGGTCATAATTTCCTTACACGAAATGGTCATAAAGCAAACAGTGCTGGTCCGCTGCCTTATTTCTAGTTGTTAACGACCAATATAGATGGTCATAGCCTTGTAAATTGTGGTGGGTTACTATGGCTAGGCGCCACCTCATCAGTTTTGCCTATGTGTCATATCCATGTGGCAGTTTTTGCCATAGGTTGTGAAGCAACCTATATTTCTGTCATTCCCAAAATTCCCAAAAAAATCTCATAAATTCTTTGGGTCATATCTTCATCAAATATGTAAAAAACCTTCCTTGCCTAGTTCAAAAATAATTCAAAAATATTCATTTTCCTATTCTGTTTAGAACAACAGTTTGTGAAGGAAGTGCCACTTTGGCATGTCCAAATAGTATCCATTTTCTACAGTGCTTTCCTATGCCCAAATAACCATCCTCCACCAAATGCCATCTCAATCCATTTATTATTTTGAGCCGAGCTTCAACATTCGTATTTATGTCCAGTGTGGTAGTTTGCAAAGCAAGTACCACCTAGGCTCCTCCTTTTGGGCTGAAAATTTGTGAAGACGGTCTTCTTAGTAACTGATCATCCTCAGCCAAAACTCACGCCCATTAGCCATGTACATTTCCCGTACCGCTAATCAAACACTTGGCTGCTAATTCATGTTTGAGCATCGATCGGTCTCCTCGTGAGAATCTTATGTTGTAATTTTATTCCTAGCACCTACCTAGGGAGTTCCCAACCCACTAGACATGCCTAGGCTGCCCAGAACACATGGCAATGCCACGGTCACCCGGTGACCACGCGGCAGGCATGCGAGCTTACGTGCTCTAGAGTTGGGGGCCTCGGCCACCGCCCAAACCTCGACGTATCACCACCAAACCATTTATTTATGATTAAATAGGTACTTATGTAACTATAAATGATTTTTGGAAAAAAATAAATAGTAAACTATGAGGCAGCTGTAGTTCAAATTTGACCCGCTTCCTACTAAATCGGCGGGAATTTGTCTTTTTCACTAGAGGTGGATCAAAACTTTTGACACCCAACCATTTTGTCAATTGTGCATTAAATATGGCCTAGTATTTTATAAAATTGATTTGGTCCAATTTTGCAACAAATATATGGTAGGTCCTTCACAAAAAAAATCTCATTTCGGGCACTCGGAAAATGGAAAATGTATTTTCCATGCAAAGAAAATGAAAACTCCCTTAGGCAACATTGTTTAGAATTCCAAGATGCACCCTTGTGCACAATGAGATCATTTGAACAAACTATGCCATTAATGTGGCCATAAGATTGATCATTTGGCTTGAAAGCCATGAATCTTCACACTTGATAGCTCGTTTCCGAGAACACTTTTTTAAAATAATTGCCGTATTACAAGTTTATTATTTTTCCTGGTAACTTGGTCACATATGATGACGCAATGCGAGGGTTTTCCAATTTTTTGATTTTTTTGATTTTTATGCCCGTTTCAAATTGCGGTCAAAACGACGGGCTTGACCGTTCCTAGCTAGTGGTTGAATCTTGGATTTTTTTTGGTGTTTCTCTGATTAAATAGATACTTATGTACCTAGAAATTATTTTTGGAAAAAATAAAGAGCAAACTATGAGGCAGCTACAGTTCAAATTTGACCCGCTTCCATCTGAATCGATGGAAATTTGTATTTTTCATGAGAGGTGGATCAAAACTTTTTACACCCAACCATTTGGTCAATTATGCATTAAATATGTCCTAGTATTTTAGAGAATTTATTAGGTACAATTTTGCAACAAATATATGATAGGTCCTTCACAAAAAAAACTCATTTTGGGCACTCGAAAAAATGGAAAATGAATTTTTCGTCCAAAGAAAATGAAAACTTCCTTAGGCAACATTGTTTGTCATTTCAATATGCACCCTTGTGCACAATATGAGATCATTTGAACAAACTATCTCATGAATGTGGACATAAGACTGATCATTTGGCTTGAAAGCCATGAATCTTCACACTTGATAGCTCGTTTCCGAGAACACTTTTTTAAAATAATTACCGTATTACAAGTTTATTATTTTTCCTGGTAACTTGGTCACATATAATAACACAATGCGAAGGTTGTCTAATTTTTTGATTTTTTTTGAATTTTTTTATGCCCGTTCCAAAATGCGGTCAAAACGGCGGGCTTGACCGTTCCTAGCTAGTGGTTGAATCTTGGAATTTTTTTGGTGTTTCTATGATTAAATAGATACTTATGTACCTAGAAATGATTTTTGGAAAAAATAAATAGCAATCTACGAGGTAGCTACAGTTCAAATTTGACCCGCTTCCAACTGAATTAGTGGAAATTTGTCTTTTTCATAAGAGGTGGATCATAACCTTTTACACCCAACCATTTGGTCAATTGTGCATTAAATATGTCTTAGTATTTTAGAAAATTGATTAGGTACAATTTTGCAACAAATATATGGTAGGTCCTTCACAAAAAAACTCATTTTGGGCACTCAAAAAAATGGAAAATGAATTTTTTGTCCAAAGAAAATGAAAACTTCCTTAGACAACATTTGGTCAACTCAACATTAAATATGACCTAAGATTTTATAAAATTGATGTGGCCCAAATTTGCAACAAATATTTGCTAGGTTCTTCATAAAAAATTCATTTTGGGCACTCAAAAAATAATTCTCTTACAGAAAACTTATTTTCGAGAACACTTTTTTATGATATTTGCGTTATTCAAAGTTTGTTATTCTTACTGAAAAGTAGGTCACACTTGGTGACACGATGCAAAGTTTTTTTATTTCTATTTGTTTTTATAAATTTTCTAGGCCGTCAAATAGCAGACATGTTTCAACATCTTATTTTCAATCGATTATGACAAATTTAAATGGTCTTAAAATCATCAAAGGGGTACTGCGTTTTGATTAGTCCAAAACCATCTCACGCGGATCATGGATTAGCACCGTCGGATGCGCCCGGATCCAACGGCAGCCCACACACCCCGCCTCGTCGCTCTCCCCCCTCCCTCTCATCCTCATCCACCCACGAAAACCCTAGCTCACTTATCCCCATCGTCGTTGCCGCCCCCGCTCCCTTTCCACCCGCCGCCGCCTGTCTCCTCCCATCGTAATCCTCCTCCCTTGTCCTCGTCTCGTCGCCGCCGCCACCTCCTCCCTGTCCCCGGCCTCCTTTCCTCCCCGTCCCCGGCCTTCTTTCCTCCCCGTCCCCGTCCTCCTCCCGTGGCACGCGATCCCCTCTCCACTCCCCTCCTGATCCCACCCACCGAACCGATCCCGATCCTGTCCAGATCGAGAGAGAGCGAGCCCCCTCCCGCGATTCCCACCGCCGCCACCCCCACCCACCACCGCCGACCTTGTCTCCGCCACGGACTCTCTATCCTAACCTTCACCCCCAAATCCACCAGTCCAGGCACGGCCATGGCGTCGTGGTCGGCTTTCTTGCCGGCGCGCGCGTGCGTGCTTCATGCCGGCCACGGGCCTCCGGCAATCAGGACGGCGATGACGTCAACGGGATCATCGGGTCTCCGGCGGCTCATTCCCCTCGCGCAACTGCTCCCCTCCTCCCCGCCCTCCCTGCGCTCCAGATCCGGCCCGGCGAAGCCATGGTGAGTCCCGTCGCGGCGTCTGGCCACCCGGCAATGGCGGGGATCCACTGCTGCAGCACCTCCGTGCGGGGACCTGCGAGGCCGCGCCGTGGCTGCGGGACGCCTCCAGGAACTTGGCCCGCGACCTGCTCGCCTGGACCAAGCAGGGCAGCGGCCTCCGTGCCATCCTTGTCATCTCGGTGAGCCCCATGCTTTCCTTTTCCACGCCATCCTCCTAAAAACCTGAAGATGCTCTTCAGGTAGTCGAAGGCTTTCACCATGGCTGATGAGAGAAGAGGTGGTTCCAGACTGGGTAGTGGCTGGCGTACCAAGCTGGGAGGATGAGAGAACCAAAGGAGGGGGAGGAAGTGGGTATGCACCTGTGTTTGGTACAAGAGTTTTGCTGATTGAGTTTGCTGATTGAGTTCTGAGTATTACGCAACCCTTCTTTTCGTATGATAATTCTAGAAGTATCACAAAGACTTCTACGCTTTTGTCATGGTATTTTTCCATTGATGTTTCCTTGATGTGCATTAATATGCATAAAAGGGCGTATGCTAGTTCATTATTTGGCTGCTGATGCATTAGTTGTGCAACTTCTTGTGTCCAGTGTCAGTGGCAATTCAAGCACTGTAATTCACTAAAAAAATTTGGTGTGACTGTGCTGCTCTAAAATGTTTTCCCTATTTGCTTTTTTCCATTGGATACCATGTTGGCCCGCTAGTCTGAAACAAACAGAAATTGAGTTGCATGTCCAACACAACCACAGAAAGAAACACTAGCAGCACTACTGCCTATGCTTGATTTCTGCAGTAAACATGTTATCTGAAATTCTGTAGTGATGTTAACTGATGTGAGTTTGTGCACTTGATGTTTTATACTTGGAAGACAAATGAACTTGTTTTGGTTATATCTCTCCTTGTTAATTATGGGTGATTTCCTTCTTGCGAATTATATATGTTCTGTTTTGAGCTATCTCTCTTCCTGGAAATAAAAGTACGTGCATTGGTTGATATTTAGTATTCGTATGTCTAGTTCACAATGCTGGTCACTTACGGCAGAGGAATCGATATTTTGGTGTCTAGATATTCGCCGCCGATAACTAAGCATGCAATGCTTGTATATACCCAGTTTTAACTGCCTAGTAGTGAGCACACCTAGCCCCAGTCACCTACTTCAATCAAAGAAACTAAGAATGTTCATAATAATTTGAAAGTATCTCATGCTTGATGCTCATACACCTGCATACACATCCCTCCTCCTCCTCTTCCTCCTCTCGTCTCCCACAATCTGATGTGTGTGTGCATTTATTTTTGCAGGTTCGTGAAGAGGCCAATCTGGTGTTGTGAAAGAAGGGGGATGGCTATGGAGAAGATCCCGCGGCGAGCTCCTCAGGGTAGATTATCCCACAGATCTCCTCAATTGGGATGTGAAGATGCAGAACTTTTGTTTGTTCGGGAGCTGCTTTATTATATCAAATGCACCAGATACTTACTATTTCTCTTAAGTGCATGCTATACTGTTGCTTACTAGGCCAGAAGTGTTTTTTATGCTACAAGTCATTAGAGAGGTGCTTGTAAAAATAAAACATGTTTAAGCTCAAGTATCGGTGCTTGTTCCTTTAAGCTCAGACCAATACATGCTTTTCTGTAACTTTAGATATTTTCCAGAATAGTTTGCTTGGTCCTTCATATCTAAAGCTTGCATGTACTGTAGAAGCTCTACTTTATGCTAATACTTTCTTGTGTAACATCTTTCATGGCATACTTCTAAATGGACAAGTACGTGCGACGTCCAGCGTCAATGATGATGCGGACCATATGTTCAAGTGTTCAACTGCAGCCCCATCCATTGCATCGAAACAAAGGTATGTACTCTGTCTTGCTGAACAGATATGGGCCTAATGCTTGATGTCCTTATGCTTGATGCATGTATCATGTGACATACCCATAATTAACTTTGACATAGTTGCTCTGTTACAACAGATGGCAAGATGAATAGCTAGTGTTTGTTTAATTCCATCATGCACCTGGTAGTTTAATAGGTACTATTGATTGAATATGAATGTTATTCCATATACTCAAATGGAACTTTGATCTGCTGTAACTTTGAGTGATGGTTTTTAAACCTTGTCGTGTATGTGAAACATTCAATGCTCGTTTGCTGCTAAGTTTGTCATATGTGCCAATTCAATTCCCAAATTTGATCAATAGCCATATTCTGGATAAGTAGAATGATCTGGTTAATAATAATAATAAGTAGAATGATAATATACTGGTGTATCTTTACTTTTTATTTAAAAAGTACTCTGTATTCTATCAGTGACTTACCTTTTGTTCTCTTTTGAATGCTCAGATGTTTTGCATCAGCCTGTCATTGCTTGCTAAGGGAGAAGCGGGACTTGGAGAAGAAATCTTTCCATTAAGCAGATTACATGTTTGGTTGTTGTGAAGTACCAGATAGGCTAGTTCTATTTTTTCACGATCCTGGAGTATTTCAGCAGCGCCATGCAAATGCAGTAGCGTTTGTTTTTTGTTTGTAAAAACTTAGTTAGCCCGCAGTCAGTCAGTACTAGCTCAGCCAGCCAGCCAGCCTCAAATAGTATTGTTGGAATGAATGGTTGTAATATAATAACATTGCACGGTGCTTTGAAAATGTATCAAAACTGGGCTAGGCCCAAGATAGCTTGTGGTGATGTGTTGTAATGTCAATGGCATATTAATTTTCTTTGGATTGGATCAATTTTTTCGGAACTAGGCTAGGCCCAAGTTATATTGGACAATTATTTTTGAGAGAAAAACACGAGAGACCCAGCAAAGAAATGGGCCAGAAAAATACATGATCAAAAAGGAAATTTGCTGTTAAAAGGGCCACACAAAGAAATCAATAAGGCTGAATTGTTGGGCCAGACCCATGTAGCTAATAAAAGCACAGGAAAAAATACATTAAAAAGATCAAATTGTTGGGCTAGGCCCATGTAGAAAATCGAATTGGACCGGGCTGATTCTTGTGCCACATCAGATTGCCACGTCGGATGCCTACGTTGCCTGGGGAGGCTGCTAGTGACCAAAACAAAACAGTAGGAATATTTGGGTCGTAAACATCTATGATCTTCTCACAGAGAAGATCGTTAATTTCAGTTTACGACTGCCAGCTTTTGACCATCTGTTTTTTGTCACAAAAAGGTCACAAATGGAAAATAATGACCATTCAGTGACTAATAGTCAAGGTCACAAGTTGACATATTTCTTGTAGTGATGTTTTTATTATCCTGGAACCATGTGATTCATGCATGTTTTAACCTTTCAATGGAACATCAGCTAAATTACTTGGCCTGCATTCGCAAATAAAAACTAGAAAAAATTACTTGGCCTACAGTGTCATCCTTTTTCAGGAATGTCGGCTTCATAGCGAAGCATGGCTGCATGTATGATGCTTTAACAAAAAGTGGATTAAGCTTAATGAACTTTTTAGCTATGACATATGAGTGCTTTGAGCTAAGGATATGAAAATAATATATTTTTGTCCCGTAGCAAAGTTGATGTTTTGGATCGAATAGACAAAACTAAAATTAAAAAACACTTTCTCAAACAAAAAAAATAGTAATTCATGTTTTTCTGGACAACAAAAAATAAAAATGGATCGAAAGACTATTCCATACATAATTACTCTATGATCGGATGAAATGGAAGTGCCGAGCTGAAATAGGTCAGGACGAGCATTGTTAGGATACGTCCAAATTTCATTGTCCAAAAAGAAATACTCAGTGTAACCTTATTTCTGACATTTGCGAAAAAATAGATTAAAAAAGTGTTACATAATGACACATAGAACAAGTTATATTTAATTTTTCGCCCGGTGCAACGCACGGTATATATATATAACGGCTTTCCTACCATCACTAGCAGGAGAGAGTGCTATCAGAACCCTTGGTTTGCATCGAGATCCGAACTTTAGGGTGGATAAGGTTCTGAATTATTGCATTATTGGGGATCGGATTTTTACGTAAGAGGAAAGCATGTGGGGGGCCTTTACCAGGCCGTGGATGGAAATGGCAACCTATAGTCTGTGATGGCAGATTTATACACGGAATGGGGATAGATGCTTTAAGGCATTGGTCAGAGAGCCTGCGCTATTTTGGGAAGACATATTGTCTAGGTTTTGTTGCTTAGCTAGTAGTCAAAGGTTCCACACATGACGGTCTATTTTTAGTATGTTTTAGTGTGAAAGGTACCGTTCATCTAATGCATATGCTAGCAAGAGTTCGGCACCTTCTTAGTATCCTACAGTGAGAAGTACTTCCTTTTTTGCTGCTGACCCGGGTGGCACCATGTTCTTTAACATGGTATTGAAGAACACCAGCCATTGAACGCGCCAGTGAGGGACTTTAATGAATCATCTATTTATTTCAACCTTGCAAGCTTTGCTAGGTAGTGCCTGCTATGCATCCAAAAGGGGCATCTAATTCTCACCGAAAAAAGATTATATTCAATATTACCTTTTATTTTGTTGCAGCGCCAGCCCATTGCCATAACTGCATCCTTTACATGGACATCTTCAATCTACAATATAAACCGCGGGAGCCATTGGTCTCATTTCAACAAGCTGCTTTCTCTAAGATGGTAAGGCCTGGTGATGGAAAAATAACCATTGGAGGTCCATCTAGCAACACATGTAAGCTTGAAGATCATTTTGGAGAGGGCATCATGCTCCCCTGCGGTGCTAGTGTTGCTGGAGGAGGCAATGTTGTCCAGGGCAGCGACGTTCAGGTATGGACCATCTATATTTTTCGCATCTTGGTTGGACTTGGTACTAAACTGATGGATGTACGCAGCATCTTGATGTCCCCAACAATCTTGTTCCTTTGATGGTGAAACAAATAACATTGCTAACTCCTTCAGCACAATATGGAGGTGCCCTGAGCCTCCATGGTATGCCTATCATCACTGTAAGAAAACATACACAACTAGCTATCTTTGTTTAGTTAGAATCTAAAACTTTTAATATATATAAGGACGCCGTTTCTAAATTAAGGGTCGTCTCGTCGGTATGATGCGGAATCGTCAGGACTTGGACAGCGAAATTGTGTTTGACTTCGATGACGGTACTGGCAGGATTAAGGCCAGGATATGGTATTCGCTTGAACTATTTAATTATGTTTCAAAAGAAAGTATCTTGGTCTGATCTCATAGAAAAACATTCCTTTCAGGTCAGTGTAGGCTGAGTTCATGCGTTCCATGGACACTGCTAAGTATATTTTTCACTGAATAATGTCCACGTTCTTGCTATTATGATCGTTGGCACATTTAAATAATCTGCTGATTATTTTTGTCAATTGCAGGAATGGTGATTACATTGTTCTGAATGGAGGTATCAGGGGTGGTACTCATGACATGCACATACGCGTATACTCCGTCAGGTACGGTTCTTTTAGTATGTTGTGACCATTAATGCAGTAATTCGCTGAAAATGTAGTTCATTCAGCTGGCCATGTGTAATGAAAATGATATTGCAACATCGTCACCAACTACAACGACATCACGCACCACTTCCTTTCTTGCATCTACGTTCACTTGGATCTGAGAAAGCAGGCGAGTGTGCTTAAATGTATTGTCAAGATCGTCATGTTTGAAATCCGTATGTATCTACATAATTTATTCTATCATTTTTACGTCAAGCAAATAGGGATCGGCAAGAGGCTACTTCAGTGGTTCCACAGGAGTGTATTTCACTGCATAATAGAGGCAACTCACTGTTTGACTCTGTACTTCGGGTATTCTATCACCCCGGGATAATGTAATTGACACAACAGCCATGGAGATCCACTAATATACATATTGCTATATTTTTTATTTTGTTATGTCACCGTTTGGTTTCTAACAGAGAGCTTGAAAATGGCGCGTCATTTTCTTTGATAAGGTCTGAAACTGGTGTCGGCGAGGATCAACTTAGGTAAGTACCTAGTTATGTTAACATCTTGTGCCGTCTATGTACCACTACAATGTCATGATATCTGAAAATCGCATTCTTTCTAGGATTGTCATCGGAGCTCATGTGGCTATTGGGAATCTCTTCACCACCATCGATGAAGATCACTTCAAGTGCTCATTCAATGGCTAGTGCTCCTATCCGTCATGGAGTGAGAACCTTTCGATGAAACGAGGTTCAATCTATCAATTTGTATTTTGTTCATTTATCTTAAGCCATTTTCTGACTAATGTGATGGATGTAACTTATATTCGGCAGATCAAGTACTCTTTACATTTATGCTCTTGTTGCCGTTTTGTTTCTCCTGTTATTTAGTACACAGTGTTCAGTAGTTATGCATAATCTTAGACTATATAAGAATCATGTAGAGGCTGGTCCCAAAAGTCATTTCATAAAATTTAAATGGTTCTTCATACGGTCTGGAAGTCTTAAATAAAATCATCTCCTAGTGATGTGACAAGCACATTACAATTCCTTATTCTAGAAATATAAAAGACATAAATGTTGATGGTGAATAAAGATACAGTGTGTGCCATCTAGGATCTCCTCGATTGCACGAATTATTTCTAGTAGTTTAGATATCATCATCGCTTTCGTGTTATGTTATATTAAAGCAAACAGTTGCTTCCTCTCTTCAAGGTTCATTCTGGCATAAATTAAATTTAGCAGGTAGCTGGCCGATGTTACCGTCTAACCCAAGAACTTCATAGAGAAGCATCATCCGATATTGGTCGATTTCATCCCCTAGCTGCATTTTTCAATAAATAACGTTGATAAGTGGACTTATGCACACCACAAAGAACAAAGATATTGTTCTGTCTTTTTTTCTTCTGAAAACTTACAGGCGATAGAGTCCTCTGTAATTTTGTACCCATACACTGCCTTGCGAAGTAAAATGCTAGTACACCGCTAGAAGCCCTGCATTGATTTTTTTTGTAAGATAACTATTTTTTTACAGAAGAGACTAAAACAACTACTAGGGCGCGTTAGAAATGACCTGCTGCAGACCCAAGGTCCAGTTGTCAGTTTGGGGAACCAATTCTGCCATCCTTTTGTCTTTGGTGCCCATCCATCGAAGAATTCTGCAATACAATCCATTTGTGCGCTAGGCAGCTCGTCGGCTAACTTGATATGCTCATTGCGGATTTCATCTACCAGTCTGTTTCCGTTGTTTATCATCGGATCGAGGATTGTTGTCCTTCTCCTTGGGAAGTTAAAAATTAATGTGAACCAGGAATGATTGTGTGCCACTGGTAATACTATCTGAAAAATGTTTGTGACAATGGTCAGAACAGGTCATACTTCCTTGCTTGTATAATAATGTTTAGAGAGAGATACCATTGGACATCTGTTGACGTCGTGTGTGATATATGATTGCCAACAAAAATGTTCCTTACGTATTCATGGTGAATAAATCCACCTCCACGCAACACATGGCTCTGAAAAGGATTAAATTGTTAGGAACAGATTTATTAGTGATGAGAGTTCGGGCAAAACATATCTGAAAAATGATGCAGAATTGCAGATACTGGTATTGAGATGATTACCTCTGCCGTCTTATCCATCCATCATTTCCCGGCATGGTCTGCGTCGCTGGTCTGCTATCGTTCTCGTCTTCAACAAGATCCACGTCGATTGACGGGTGATCTGAAGGTATCTGGCTATTGGTTCTGGAGAATATGGGATCCATGGGTACTTCACCTGTTGCCACATCTACCGCTGAGAACTCTGCACACAATGATCGTATATTTTTAGATGACATGAAAAATGACACATTAAGCTGCAGCTGAAAAACTCACTTGGGTGGTCGATGAAATCTCCGCGCTGCGCTGCACCGCCGTTCTCCATTTTTCCAACCTGACGCTGCTCATCTTAACTGAGGTGAAGGGGAGCTCTGTCTCTCTTTCTTTGGTGTGGGCGGCTCAGAGAAGAAGATGGTATGGTCACGGCTCACGGGTGCTCTTCACTTCCTGCAACCACGGCAGTTGGCAGTCTTTTGTCCATGGTTTGGTCATGGACTCACAGGTGCAGGGTGCTCTTCACATCCTACAACCACGACAGTCTTTTGTCCATGGTTTGGTCACGGGTGTTGTTCACATCCTGCAAACTGGTTCTCTCAATGGCCTACCAAAGCTTTTACATGGCCATGAGCGTGGAGATTTATTATTTATTTTTTGCGCGTGTGGAGATTTTTCTTTTGATGCTTCTCTTGGTCTCGGATTTTGATCTGTGGACGTTGTTGACCATTGTACTATTGAAAAAAACCGCGTTTGGACGAACAACATTTTAAGGTTTTCTACCTTTTTTCTACACCCTCCTTTCCAAAATATAAGGCACCGGTTGGCTTTTTTGATCTTCGTCGTTGCATAACTTTGATTATGATTTTCATGTATCGTATGTCTATAAAATTATTATATGAATATATCAAAAAAATTGCAAGACAAATAAGACTATGCACCCCGCAAAAAAAAACTATGATATTTATGAATGTTCAATCCATATACTTTAATATATATTAGTGGTCAAAGCTATGTGTCAAATACGGTGCAAAGTTGAGCGTGCGTTATATTTTGGGATGGAAGAAGTACCTTATAATGATGTTGTTAACACGTTGGTTCGCCTAACTTTGTAAAAAGATTTGTTTCATGGGGCAACCAACATCTTCCATAACATGTTAGCCAGAAATAAATATTGCTTTCAACCTCAAAATCATGAATCCTATTCAGTAAAAAAATCATAAATCCCATTACAAAGTTTTTTGTGATAGTCGTATTGTAACGGTGCTCAATACGTTGACCATGGCTTGTTGATGGTGTTCCTAATAAATTGACGCCGGTAAAAAATTGTACTACACTGGTTATGTGTTAGTCTTCCCGTCTAACGCTATGAGCGGATCCGCACCGACCCACACTGGCGGGGCCAAAACAAAGCCTGACGTGCAGGTCACCATTAACGTCCACGACCAAGACTGCCCCACGAGCGCTGGAGCAACACACACACACACACACACACAGAGACAGACAGACACACAAACACACACAAGAACAGAGAGAGAGAGAGAGAGAGAGAGAGAGAGTTAAGGATGTTCGGAGGGACGATGAACCACCAAAGGGAGCTACTCGACCAGGGAGGTACGCAGATGGGGTATAATGTTAAAGGTATAAAAGGTGCCCAGTCCAATAAAGAGAGTGCACACATACATTGTGCAAGGTTTGAGCAATGAAAAATCAAAACTCTTGTGTCATTATGATGATACAAGGATACTAGACCACCACGAAGGGTATAAGTTTCATGTTTCATTCAGAATATTCGTTCATAATTGTTGTGTCCTCTTATGCTAACTCTACAAATATATACGAGTGGGTGTAAGCACATGTAAGTGTTGGTTCCAACATTACATTCTAATCCTTCTATCTCTGGACCAACACACACACACGGAGAGAGGGGAGAGCGAGAGAGACGCACACACAAACACACACGCGTGCTCGCACACACACACACACAAGAAAATAGAGAGAGGTCGAGAGTATAAGGATGGTCGGAGGTAGCGGTGGACCGTCGAAGGGGAGCTGC
This sequence comes from Triticum aestivum, assembly GCF_018294505.1. NCBI lineage: Eukaryota > Viridiplantae > Streptophyta > Magnoliopsida > Poales > Poaceae > Triticum > Triticum aestivum. The sequence continues at coordinate 390,096,226 of NC_057794.1, read as the reverse complement.
TCGACCAAGGTGGTAAGCCAAGGGGGGGGGGTATAGTGTTAGCGGTATAAAAGATGCCCCGTCCAATAAGGAGAGTGCACACATACGATGTGCAACGTTGGGGCAATGAAAAATGAATATTCCCATGTCTTTATGACAATACAAGGATAGTAGAACACCATGAGGGGTATAAGTTTCATGTTTCATTCAGAATGTTTGTTCATAATTATTGTGTCCTCTTATGCCAACTATACAAATATATATTCCGTCTCTCCCTGGAGCAACACACACACGCACGCACGCACACACACACAAGAAAAGAGAGAGGGGTCGGGAGTATAAGGATGGTCGGAGGCATCAGTGGATTGTCAAAGGGAGCTGCTCGACCAGAGTGGTGCGCCGAGGGGGTATAATGTTCGAGGTATAAAAGGTGCCCAGTCCAATAAAGAGAGTGCACACATAGGATGCACAAGGTTAGGGCAATGGAAAATGAAAGTTCCTATGTCATTATGACGATACAAGGATACTAGCCCACCATTAGGTGTATAAGTTTCATGTTATAAGGCTGGCCATAGTGGTGGTATCATAGCCGACGATGGCATGCACTCGGAAATAGCAAGTATGCTGATGTGTCAAAGGATTAAATATATATAAAGAGGGCTAGAGTAACATATAGGTAGATACCGTATCATGTTAAATGTGATGCTAATTTGTGCCATGCATGGCAATAAACATGATCTATATATGATACTATACTCTATGTATTATACTATGTGCTATAATTAATTAAAGGTAGTATCAACACTAGTATCATATATACTGTATATTCATGATACTAGTATATTACACTCTCCACTATACTCGTGATTTCTTACCGTGGAAAAAAATTGGAGGCGAAACGATGAACTCATGTTTTCATTCAAACAATAATACGATGTTAGGTAATGTAAATGTTTTCAAAGAGCACACGGTTCACTCACGAAAGACGTGTGTCCACTAAACCATGGCTGATGCACCCCCCACCCCTCTGCCATGCGCGCGATCTGAGTCATGTGTTTTGATTGGCTAGAACCCAAACCCCACGGATCGTACGTCTGCACCATTGGATTCTCCTTGATCGAACGGCGATCCTCATCCCTTTAGACAACACATGTAAATGTTTTCAAATAGCCCCTCCCAAAAAATGTTTTCAAAGAGCACATAGTTCACACACAAAAGCCGTGTGCCTACCAAACCGTGGCCGATGCCCCCCCTTGCTGCGCGCCTGATCTGTGTCGTGCATTCTGATTGGCCAGAACCCAAACCCCACGGATCTGCACCGTTGGATGCTCCCAGATCGAACGACAATCCTCATCCCTTTCGATAGGAAATGCAGTCCAGCTAGGAATTGATTTATATGCCAACATGCATGGTAAATGCCAAAAAATGTCTTATATATAGCACATGAGAACTAAAATGCGCTAGAAAATCAAACCCATGGTAAAATTGTGATAGGTTTACGTGGGAAAAATTTATAGGTGAAACGATGAACTCACGTCTTCATTTCAAAATTAGCACATCTTCATTTCAAACGAAATTATTCTGTTTGTGCACACGAGCGCTAAGAGGCAACCGTTTGCATAGGCCTTTCCGCGCGCGCGGCGACCGGGAAAATTTTCACCCTTTTCACCTAGGACGCCAACACCCGGAGTCCTCAACACCCCAACCGTCCACTCGTGTTTCACTCAACTAGTCCACCCAATCTCCTTTGCCAGTTCCCCCCCTCCCCCAGATCCACAGCAGAACCCTCTCCGATGCCGCCGTGCTCACCCCGCCCGTGTGCCCGCTCTTCGGCATCAAGCCTACCTCCACTATCGTTCCCAACACGCGACGGCCCGCACCTCGCCATCTTCGTTTGCTCGCCAGCCACCCTCGAGCATATCGATGCAGTAACCCTCACCTCTCCTATGGCCCGGCTGGGTTTGCATTAAGAACCCTATTAGTTACTGCTCTCCATCGCGGTGAGGCATATTTCCTCGCAATCCCTCTTCCAATTTCGTTCCGTATGTTCCCAAATTGGCTATAAAATAACAAAGAGCGTATATATGTTCATTATCTACCTTCCTTACTACATATAAGTTGTATTCGTTCCAATACGTTACTGCCTATTTACAGATCGCGGGCGCCCGAGTCACACAAACTTAATAAATTAGCCGTACATTTTCTAAATTATTGCATGGCATGTTTAGAAAGCTTGATACCAAGTTGTTAGTTTTATACTTATCCTCCTTTTCTGAGTTTCGCATGTGTTCTCTGTAGATGCCGAGTAGCAGCACAACACTCATTCAGGCCATGTATCTTCATCTGATTTGAAAAACCCTAGGTCTTCAGCAGATTGTGAGGGATCAAGTAGTCTTGAACGGGATAGAGCTGCAACAATTGCCCTTTTGGTCAGGACATGGAGGAACGCTCCAAGGAATCCCACACACCTGCCTAAAGGTGTATATGAAGTAACCGAGATTGATTTAAAGTCCTGGGCTCCAACTAAACCAGATAAAGCACGCATGAGGTTTAGGAGTGTGTGTGGATTTGTTGGCAGGGCAAGGCTCAACATTAATCTGCCAAGGTTTCGGAAGGCTGACACAGAAACACGGCGAAGGATAGTCCGGGAGATCATGGATCACTTCAACGTTCCAGAGCATTGGAGAATGCAGGTGGAACACGCTGCACTGAAGAAGGCTAGGTGAAGGAGTCCAGGATTAGGGGGTATCCGGACAGCCGGATTATATCCTTCGGCCGGACTCTTGGACTACGAAGATACAAGTTTGAAGACTTCGTCCCGTGTCCGGATGGGACTCTACTTGGCGTGGAAGGCAAGCTAGGCAATACGGATATGTATATCTCCTCCTTTGTAACCGACCTTGTGTAACCCTAGCCCCCTCCGGTGTCTATATAAACCGGAGGGTTTAGGTCCGTAGGACAACAACAATCATACCATAGGCTAGCTTCTTGGGTTTAGCCTATCCGATCTCGTGGTAGATCAACTCTTGTAATACTCATATCATCAAGAATAAATCAAGCAGGACGTAGGTTTTTACCTCCATCAAGAGGGCCTGAACCTGGGTGAAACATCGTGTCCCCTGCCTCCTGTTACCATCCGCCTAGAAGCACAATTCGGGACCCCCTACCTGAGATCCGCCAGTTTTGACACCAACATTGGTGCTTTCATTGGGAGTTCCACTGTGCCGTCGCCCGAAGGAAGGATGTCTCATCTCGTCTTTAAAGACGGTACTACTGTTGGGAGAGCTTTGGCTGTCGGCCAAACTCTCCGGCTAGGCGGTTTCATCATGACCGCCTGTTCGGCCGCCGCGCCGACGATGACTTCTCGGGTCATCGAAAACAACCTCCACGTCAAATCGGCACTCGCCGAACAGATGGATCCAGTGGAGCTCACCTCCCTAAATGAGCTCTTGGATCGCATCGCCGCCCTGGGAGTCGCTACGGACTATGATCGGATTGGGCTTAAACCCGATCAAAGGGAGATTAACTCTCCGCCGGTCACCCATCATATTGCAGTGGTGGAGGAACAACGCGGTGACCTCTCCTCCATATTGAGGACCAACTATGTCCGGATTCCTGAGCTCTCCGAGCCGGATACCCGTTCGTGGGAGGACAACATCCAATCCCTAAACTTAGAGTCAGGCAGCGGGCCAGGATTATCGGGCAACACCCCGGAACCCGAATTTCCAAAATTGGAAATTCCTCGGCCCCTGGATCCCAGATCGGGTAAGGGTTCAGATTCAATTCCACCCACCCACCCAAACATAAGCGATCTTTCCCACATCAGGCAAGAGCCCCAGGAAACAGTACATCACTATTGGGCCAGATTCCTCCTTGCGATGAACAAGGTTAAGGACTGTCACGAGGAAGACACAATCTTATTTTTCTGCAATAATTGCACGGACAAGGGAATCCTTAACGCCATAAATCACCGTGAGATATCACGCTTCGCTGACTTGGCGTCCATAGTACGAAAGTACTGTGCGATGGAAAGTGCCTGGAAAACCGAAACAAACTTTTGGGATAATCCGGCCCTAAATACGAACCCAGTCCGAAATAAAAGGGTGCACTATCAAAAGACACCCGGGTCAACTACCAAAAAGCAAAAACCCTCTATAGGGCATGGAACCGTACTGGAGGGATGGCTCAATGGACCCTGTAAAATACATAGCACAGAGGGCGCCATACCAACACATAGCCTTAGAGCATGTTGGATACTCCGGCAGGTAGCCAAAAGTGGCGAGGATCTCCTAATTCCAGAAGCCACAGAGCACCATCCCAGAAATACCAGTACGGTATTAACGGTCTTCGAGACCTTCGCATCAAATAATAGGCAAACGCGAACACTCCTCAGCCTTGCCGAAATCTACCACGTGGCGACAATAAACCCATGGAGTGACACGGCTATTACTTTCAATGCCAGTGACGAACCTAAATTCCGAACAGCCCGAGCACCAGCCGCATTGGTCCTCAGTCCAATTGTGGACGGCTTTCGACTCACCAAGGTACTCATGGACGGTGGCATTGGATTAAACCTCATCTATGAGGAAACCCTTCAAAAAATGGAAATAGACTGGAACCGCATCGAGTGAAGCAGCACAACCTTTAGAGGAATAATTCCCAGTCGGGAAGTGCGCTGTACAAGCAAAATCACACTAGATGTGGTGTTCAGCACGCCAGAGAATTATAGGTCCAAAGCGATTACGTTCCAAGTGGCCCCGTTCGGTAGCGGTTACCACGCCCCGTTAGGGCGGGAGGCGTTCACAATCTTCCAAGCCATACCCCATTACGGGTACATGAAGCTCAAAATGCCCGGGCCCAACAAATTATCACTCTTGCTAGTGATCCGGACACAACACTCCGCACCGAAAACAAGACGGCCGCACTAGCCCTCGAGGCATTATCCGAAGCCCTAGCGGCTGAGGAACTGACTGCGCTGCGCTCCACAGTGAACAGGGACGATGTGATACTCGATAAGAGATCCAAGTCCACCTCCTTTAAACCGGCGAATGAAATAGTCAAATTCCAAGTCCATCCAACGGACCCTACAAAACAGCTTTCATCGGGGCACAATTAAACCCTGACGTAGATGCCGCACTATGAGAGTTCCTACGCGAGAACTGGGACATTTTTGCCTGGCACCCTTCAAACATGCCAGGAATCCCACGCAAGCTGGCCGAGCACAACCTCAATATTCTAAAGGGATTCACGCCGGTCAAGCAGGCTCTTCGGCGTTTCTCTGAACCTAAGAGACAAGCCATGGGATAGGAACTAGCCAAGTTATTGGAGGCCGGATTCAGTAGAGAAATAAAACATCTGGACTGGCTAGCAAACCTGGTGATGGTACCAAAAGAGGACAAATCCTGGCACCTGTGTGTCGATTTTAAGGACCTTAACAAGGCTTGCCCAAAGGATCCCTTCCCCCTCCCCCGCATCGATCAAATTATCGACGCTACCGCAGGACACGATTCATTGTGTTTCCTCGACACATACTCCGGCTACCACCAAATTAAGATGGCGGAGCCCGACCAAGCCGCAACGGCATTCATCACACCATACGGCCCCTTCTGCTTCAACACAATGCCCTTTGGGCTCAAAAATGTCGGCGCAACATATCGGCGCATGATTCGGACATGTCTGGCAAACCAGATCGGAAAAATAGTGGAGGCATACGTAGATGACGTGGTCGTCAAAACCAAACATGTCGAATCTCTAGTAGACAACTTGAGGCTCACATTCGATAACCTCCGAACATATGACATCAAGCTCAACCCAGAAAAATGCATTTTCGGTGTGACAGCCGGAAAGCTCTTGGGCTTCATTGTATCCGGCAGAGGAATTGAAGCAAATCCGGCCAAGATCCGAGCTCTGTCACAATTGGATATCCCAACGGACCTCAAACAAATACAGAAATTAACCGGATGTGTGGCGACTCTAAGCCGCTTTATCTCCCGCCTGGGAGAAAAGGCATTACCCCTTTATCGCCTCCTTCGGCGCACCGAACACTTTGATTGGACGGATGCCGCCATAGCCGGATTGGAAGAAATAAAAGCCATATTGGCAACCAACCCAGTCCTGGCCGCGCCAAACATTGGCGAATCAATGTTGTTATACATTGCGGCAACTCATCAAGTTGTGAGCGCAGTGCTCATCGTCGAACGAGAAACGGACGGACATAAATTCCCCCTTCAAAAGCCGGTCTACTATGTATCCACTATCCTTACTCCATGCAAGTTACGGTACCCGCATTATCAAAAGATAGCATACGCGGTATTCATGGCATCCCGGAAGCTGTGACACTACTTTCAAGAGTGCTCAATAACAGTAGCCTCGGAAGTACCACTTAATGATATTATAAACAACCGTGATGCTACGGGCCGTATTGCCAAATGGGCCATTGAGCTCCTCCCGTTCGACATAACTTACAAGCCACGGTGAGCCATTAAGTCGCAAGTATTGGCCGACTTTGTCGCTGAATGGACGGAAGCTGAACTCCCTAAAGAGTACAACGCATATTCCAACTGGATCATGCACTTCGACGGCTCCAAAATGTTGGCTGGTCAGGGAGCTGGCGTCGTTTTGACGTCCCCAACCGGAGATATAGTTCAATACGTACTCCAGATAATGTATACGGACTCCAACAACGCAGCCGAATATGAGGCCCTTTTACATGGTCTCCGGATGGCAGTATCCATGCGCATCCAACGCCTAAAGGTGCGAGGGGATTCGAACCTTGCAATATCCCAAATAAATGGAGACTTTGATACCAAGGATCCGAAAATGGCAGCCTATCGCAACGCCGTCCTAAATATGTCAGCTCGGTTCGAGGGGCTCGAATTTCATCATGTGGCTCGGGAAAACAATCAGGCGGCGGATATCCTCGCCCGCTTCGGCGCAAAACACGATGCGGTCCCCCCCAACATATTTCTGGAGAGGCTGTTCAAGCCATCCGTAGTATGGGAAGGGGACACCGGTAACAATAATCCGGACCCGGCCAAAATACTCGATACCGAACACTCTGACACAATCGGAGGCTCCGACACCGAAATAACACCTTCGACCCACATAATAATGGCCATCATAGCCCCGTGAACAGAACCATTCCTGGCCTACCTAACTAGGCAGGAACTTCCGGAGGACCAAAATGAGGCACGCTGCATAGTGCGGCGATCCAAGGCCTACAGGGTCCATGAGGGAGAATTGTATAAAAAAAGCACTACCGGAGTCCTTCAAAGGTGTATCTACGAAGAGGAAGGAAGGAACCTTTTGGCAGAAATTCACGCCGGACTCGGCGGTCACCATGCCGCAGCCCGGGCTCTTGTCAGCAAGGCCTTCCGTACAGGATTCTATTGGCCAACGGCCCGGGCAGATGGACAGGACTTGGTCCAAGGTTGCACCGGTTGCCAGCTCTTTGCAAATCAAAGCCACATGCCACCCACCGCCCTCCAAACAATCCCCATTACGTGGCCCTTCGCGGTCTGGGGGCCTGACATGGTTGGACCCCTTAAAGGGGGAACCCACAAGAAAAAATACTTACTGGTCATGGTGGATAAATTCACCAAATGGATAGAGGCCAAACCTGTTAAAACAGCCGAATCCGGGCCGGTGATAGACTTCATATCCGGGGTCGTACACCGTTATGGTGTCCCTCACAGCATCATCACTAACAACGGCACGAACTTTACTGCCGATGAGGTAAAACTCTGGTGCAGCAAAATGGGCATCAGGCTCGATTATGCTTCGGTCTATCACCCACAAACCAACGGTCAAGTGGAGTGCGCGAATGGTCTTATAATGAGCGGCATTAAACCTAGGCTAGTGCGGTCCTTAACGGAGTCTAACACGCACTGGGTAGAGGAGCTTGACTCTGTACTCTGGGGGCTGCGGACCACGCCAAACCATAGTACCGGATATACACCCTTCTTTATGGTGTACGGCGCAGAGGCAGTCTTGCCCTATGACATAATTCATGACTCACCTCGAGTGCGCATGTACGAAGAAAGAGAAGCCGAGCTTGATCGGCAGGACAGTCTAGACACCTTGGAGGAGGAGCGCGACATGGCAAAAGCCCGTTCCGCATTTTATCAGCAACAGGCTCGCAGATACCAAAGCAGACAAGTATGGGCCAAAACTTATAATGTTGGTGAACTAGTTCTACGTCTGCCGGATAGGAAAAAGAACAAGCTCGAGCCCAAATGGGAAGGTCCCTTCATTATTGACCAAGTTCTGACCGGTGGAGCGTACCGACTGCGGGATGCATCGACTAATCGACTCGAGCCGAACCCATGGAACGCGGCCAGGCTCCGAAGATTCTACGCCTAGCGCCGGACCCTGTGTTCATCCCCTTCCTCTGTCCATTTTTTATACATTATCTGTCTTGTTTTTCTTTCTTTCTTTTATTATTTCTCCAGGCCTTCAAAGGCCAACTTGCGCCTCGTTTGCACATTACAGATGCGCTAGCCGCACTCATCATACCTGGGGGCTTCTTTCACAGAAGCTTGATTATTTATTTGGGCCTCGTGCCCCGCACATGTGTTATGCTTCCACATGTACCTTTTTTCGCCATTATATGCATCGATATGACTTAAGTTTTGGCCAAGCTGTGTTGCCTAGCACTTGTATTTATGCCCTACGTTCCCGTTAATTCGGCTAGGGCATAAGGGGAGCACCTCTGCGATTGTTACTGCCGGGTCAGCCGGATGTGTACCTCTAACTGGGTGAAGCCGAAAGCTAGTGTTCTTAAGGGAATATTCGGTCGGCGAACAAAAGATGATTTTTATTTATTTTCCATATCTTCCCCCAGATGTTTTTTCCTGTGTTTCCCATTGCAGTCCGCACATGCACTTTAGGGCATGCTTACCCAGGGAAAAAACCCTTAAAGGAACTATTCTCCCTGGAAGATGTTTCTTACTACCCATGTAATATAACATAACTAGTTGGGCACTTGTCTGTTCAAGCACCAATGACCCCTACGCCTGGTCTCCATGCATACCCCGGTTCTTATATAACTGAGCGGGTATTCGGATACACTCCGGACTATCGGGTCCCGAGGTTGAAGCGAAAAGGTCCGCCATGACAAATGATCTACAATCCGGCTAGAAGGCATTATACATGTCACTTTAATTACATAGTCATGCAGACTGACTAAATTCCTCCTCTATACCATCCAACAGGCGGTCTAACCTACAATCCTGTTGGGAATACTTTGCAGCTAATTCTACTTGCCCATAAACTAAGCTAACGGGGATCTCTTTTCCGTCGGGTCCCATAGGTCCGACCTCGGCCATGTGATTTGGGTCAGCCTTGGTGTACCATGTCTTCACCATGGCCCAGGCTTCTCGGGTACCTTGTCGGCATGCCGATATCTTCCATAATCAGAAGCGCCACCGTTCTCCCTTGAGCTTCTTCGTAAGCTCTACAACGCCTTCTGGCAGGGAGGCGGATGGCCACAAGGCCTGGGCAACACCTTGCATCACCTGCCGAAGTTGTTCATGCAGATGCGAAAGCTCGGATAGAAGATCACCTGCAGACCCGGGCATTTCCTCCACAGGACGACCCGTCAGCATACCTACAGACATAACGATGTTAGTCGGCTTCTTCGCCGAACTCCTTCAAAAGGATTTGTTCAAGCACTTACTGAAAATGCCGCACCGAAGCCGCTTTTTCTCCTTCTTGGAGTCTGCAAGCTGGGCTCGTACGTCTTTTAGTTCCACGCTCAGCTTGACATTGGCGTCAAGGAGATTGTTTTTCTCCCGCCTAACCTCAGTCAGCACGCGTTTGCCAGCCTCTAGCTGTCGCACGACATGCTGGTCCTTCGAATTTTTTCCGGATTCATCTGCAAAATCTATTGTTAGATCTGCAGCCACGACACACACTATATGGTAAACATCATTCTTTAAAGTAAATGTTACCAGCGGGAGGCTTTTTCGGTTCCTGCAATGCGGCAACAGCGGCCCACAGTTGGGTCTTGCATTCCTCGAGCTCCTGGGATAGCCGAGTATTCTTCTCTGTAAGAACCTGCACAATAAAGATGATCCTTAAATCAGTTCTGCTAACTGTTTCAAGTCTCAGGGGCTACTGATACATATAAATTGCCAGATTTACTCACTCATACATCCTTTACATACTGATCTGTGGCTCTGGCTAGACCATCTTGAGCAGCACGGAGGTATGCCTCTCCGGAATTAAAGGCATCAAATGCCTCTGGTGAGAAACAAGCGTCACGGAGTACGGCCCGGCGGCGCCTATGATTCATGGCGCTTTCCACTTCTGAGTTAGTAGCGGATAATCTATCCACATCCTCTATAGGGGGATTATCCGGCACCTGCCCCATATCGGCTTCCGCCTCTATGTCCGGTCCTGGCGCCCGACTGGTGGAGGCGTGATCAGCAACATCGCCAGACATATTCCGGTGAGCGTTTTTTCTATTAAAGAAACATGGGCATCATTAAATTTTGAGAAAGATGACAACCATGGAGTGGGGTCTTTATACATTTGCGCCGGCGTCTCCGTCCTGACCGCTTTCCTTTTTGGCCTACCTGGCCTCGGCGCCTCTTGTTGGCGAGTTGCTGCGGGTTCGGTAGGGTGTCTCGAATACCTTCCCTGTAAAAAATGCCATGTGTATATGGTGGGTGAAGTGTCTAAAAGGGGATCCTAGTTTTTGGAGTTGGGATTTTTGGTTTTTCTTATGTGCGATGCAGGGAGCAGTCCGGGATAGTCGGCCGTAATGACCACCATGGCAAAATAGCCTTTTCCACAGCTCGAAGTGAGCCTCGCAGCCCAGGAACAACTCGCAAAGAGCAACATAGCCGGTGATATGTAGAATGGAGGCAGGGGTGAAATTGTGTAATTTGAGGCCGTAGAACTCCAAGAGCCCGCGGAGGAACGGATGAAATGGAAATCCGAGTCCCCTTAGTAAATAAGGAACAAGGCAGACCCGTTCCCCCATGGAGGGACAGGGAAGGCCCTCCGCTTGCTCCCAGCCATTGTAGGTGGCAAGCCCGGCTCGAACGGGCACCATATACGCTGGAGGGAGAAATCCCTTGGTCTATAGTTCGACCAATCGACTGTGTGGGACTGAACACCTCTCCCAATCACCGGGCTTAGGGCTACGGGGGCGGGAGGAGGAGCTGCGGAGGTCGGCCATGCTGGAATGGATCTTTCCGAAATGCGCTCTGATGGATTCTCGCTGAGGGGAGGACGGTGTGGATCGGATCTAATAATCCCTATCCCTTTAATAGACAATTTATTTATCTGGCTAGGGGGGCAAATGTAAAAATGCCCTGGCGCCTCGTATTCATTTGACACATGGGAGATAGCCCTTATTGTGTACAGAAGCCAAGAGGTTCAACATTTATGGGGCCGGACACTGCTTACAAACACTTGGAAATTGGAGAAGAACCCGCCTTGCAATGCCGAAGACAATACTGCGCGCCGGACTCATCGTCATTGAAGCCTGGTTCGGGGGCTACTGAAGGAGTCCAGGATTAGGGGGTATCCGGACAGCCGGATTATATCCTTCGGCCAGACTCTTGGACTATGAAGATACAAGATTGAAGACTTCATCCCGTCTCCGGATGGGACTCTACTTGGCATGGAAGGCAAGCTAGGTAATACGGATATGTATATCTCCTCCTTTGTAACCGACCTTGTGTAATCCTACCCCCTCTGGTGTCTATATAAACCGGAGGGTTTAGGTCCGTAGGACAACAACAATCATACCACAGCCTAGCTTCTAGGGTTTAGCCTCTCCGATCTCGTGGTAGATTAACTCTTGTAATACTCATATCATCAAGAATAAATCAAGCAGGACGTAGGGTTTTACCTCCATCAAGAGGGCCCGAACCTGGGTAAAACATCGTGTCCCCTGCCTCCTGTTACCATCCGCCTAGATGCACAGTTCGGGACCCCCTACCCGAGATCTGCCGGTTTTGACACCGACACTAGGGATGCTTGGAGAAACTGGAAGCACGTGTCGTATAGGAAGTACTTGAGTGAAGGCAAGGACCCAATCCCCGCATAGCCCCAAATTACAAAGGCAGACTGGGTAGAATTCAAAAGGGTCAGGGAAACTAAAGAGTTACTGAGAAGAGTTTCAAGCAATAGGAACTTCAGAAGAAGAACATACACCCCCACTGTATGGGTGTGGTAGGATACTACGGCATGAAACTGATATGGGAATAGGAGGACAAAGAAGCAGTAGCGGCGGGTGGGAATCCGGCCTTTAGTGAAATCAGGGGCGAACGTGCCAGAGACTACTTGCGGGCACATGCAAAGAGGCGTGATGAGGAACTTATTACTTTGAAAACACACATGATGCCAAACTATATGAAGTGATGTTAGAGGCTTCCAAGATCCCTGGAAGGTTCTACAGGAACTCAGGGCCATGTGACATTCTGTCCATTACTCTGGACACAAAAGAGCCCCGTGCAAGGAGTATAGGTGTTAATGTCCCACACAAGAGGGCTTTCACACTCAGCAAAGAAGAGAAGCTCAACATGAAAAAGCGAGGAGTGAAATGAAGCAGAATGCATTGTATGAAAGGTTGAAGAAGGACATTTATCTGGCTGTTCGAAAGGATGTTGAGGAGTCAATGATGATGCAGAAGACTCTAACACTGACACATAGCCAGCAGATGGGAGGGGAGGCGGGCATGGAGGATGCTGCTTATTGCGCGACAACACTGCACAAGAGTAGCTGTGCATCAGCTGACCACAGCGACACTGAGACTGCAGCTTCTCATGATGATGCTATATCTGATTTATCTGGAATGAAAGACAGACTGAAGGGTGTGCTTACACATTATGAAGGTACATTAAAATGTGCAACAGCCTGGGTTTGCCCACCCTTCTTGGAAGATGGCCTCTTCTAGGACAATGTGCCATTAAAGCCAGGCTGTGTGAAGTGCTATGTGACTGAATTAAAGCCTGGATTCAATGAATTTTCCCTGAAGAATGTCCTAGGAGACTTCAATGAGCAAAGGACCTTGTGAGAAACACTGTTACATCACATCCAGTGGCCACGAAAGGAAATAGAGTTCATTGATGAGATTCCTGAAGCCCCGCTAAGAGAAACCATTGACGCTCTCCTTGCCACAGCAGCTCTCGCGGGCTGATGCATCAACCTGTGATTAGCCGGCCCGACTTTCTGGCGTATTGGCCATGTCATCCTCTGCCCCAAAGCAGCCAGTGGCAAGGCCTACAACTGCTAATGACGCACCACCGGTTCAGATGCCGGCCACTGAAGCAGCAGGGGGAGACCCAGCTGTAGCACATGCTCAGCGGACCTACCTGGTGGAATAGACTGCTAAGTAGTCTGATGCTTCGGAACCGCCTACTAAGCAGTCTGTAGGTCTAGAACCGACTGCTCATCAGTCCTCGGTCTGCAGGCGCGTGATTAGCATACCAATGCATCAGCACTTCCTGCTCAGCAAACCATCATGTTGGCACGGCCTCCTCAGCACACCGACAAGTTGGCACCACCTGCGCAGAAACCCAACATAGCTTCAACACATGGTCAGCAGCCCGATGCCTCTGCTCCTACAGCCCAGTAGTCGGTCACAGCAGCACTGCTAGCTCAACGGTCTGGCATAGATAAACCGTCTGCTAAGCAGTCCTTCCAAGCTTCACCGTCTGCTCAGCAGTCTACCTTGCAGCCAACCAGACGTTCTGCTAGAAATGCTTCAAGTACAAAGAAGGAAGTGGCCAAAAAGGCTACACCCACGAGGAAGCGCAGCGGGAGAGTGAAGAGGAAAGAGAACGATTGCCTCTTACTTAAAGCACTCATTGCCCTAAACCAAATTAACAACAGCTTGTTCGAATCGGGGAGTAATATTATTTCTGATGCCATGGATGATGAAGAAGTAGAATTGTTGCTTGCTAAAATTAAAGCAGCCGTACTTCAAGCACGCAAGTACGTCCATGGCCAACCATTTCTTGGTGGTGAATACTTTGATGAGTGCAGCTCCAGTTGCCGCGATTTAAATGAATATTACATGGATCAAATGTAAAAAGGTCATTATGGTTTGCTAGTCCACTACAACAGAGATCATTTCCGACACGATGCTGGTTCCATCAATGTGAGTTTTGAGGACTTACATCTCTTCTTCAACATCAACATGCTCGATGCCACTCTTGTTAGATGCCTGATTTTGTAAGTACTTAACAAACTCTGATCAACTTCTCCATACAAGGCTGTAAATCATAAACAACTAACTGCATTTTATTCCTTTCAGGGGATTGAACGCGCAGAGAAGAAAAAGGGAGAGTGTGTATTTCATAGATCCTACATTAGCAAATGGCACAACATTAGATGGTACGGACCGACGGGACTGGGCCATTAACATGGTCGTTCGTATCTTTGAAAACACGTCCCATGCACAATCATTTCTCTGGCCATATCATGAACGGTAAGTCAAGTAAACAACCACGCATACACTGATTGTCTTTCAAATTTCAACATCATTTGTAAGTTCATGGCTTTCTTAATATGTAGCAATCACGGGATATTGGTATTCATTGTTCCAAACAAGAACACAGTTTACTACATCGATTCTCTTAGAGAGTCAACAAACGCTCAGGATCTGACGCATGTTCAGCAATTCTTGGATAGGTATTAAATTCAATGGTGTTGAAATTAATTTGCATTCATATCTGGCTCAATAATTGATGTTTTCAAAATTCATCATAATTTGCAGTGTGCTCGCATTGTGGAAAACTAAACCAGGGAACATGTTCAAGACGGAACAACCTGTGCAGCACGAGATCGTTTCTCCGGTAACACACCAAAATCTGTTATTTTCAGAAAATTTATCCAACAGTCTGCAAATACCTTTCCTTACGCTAGTCAAATGTTCAAGCTTCTAAATAAACCTCTTTCTATTTTTTCCAAAGAAAAAATAATACATCTAACACCGGTTAGGTTGTTCCTAACAGGACAAATACATGACTAATTTTGTACAAAAAAATTCAGTGTCCTCAGCAAGAAGCATGGACCAACCTTTGTGGATATTATGTTTGCACACACATGATCTCCATCTGCAAATCTGCTGATAGTTGTGATGATCCTCGCGAATTAGTACCAGTAAGTCTATCTTAATTAATATCTTCTACTCCACTCATATGGCACATTCTGATCTTAAAAATACTACAGCTCATCTTAAAATCGAGGACCCCTGAACTGCACCCGACTGGTGAATTGCTGATGGTTCAGAGATTTATCAGTGACTTCTTCCTGGATCACTACATCAATCCCACTGGTGATAATGAAGATTTCAGCATGTGTTCTCCTGAAACATTGAGTAAGAGTTAGCCGCTAAACATATAACGCATGGATCCATTGTTTTCCATCTGATGAGGTCTTCGTATTTCCTATACTATGATTAATTATGTAATACATATATGTGTGGACAAATCATTAGAATTTAGCTACCATATGTTCAATTGCAATTGTTGCGAAATTTGATGAATGTTCTTCCTGTGGACACTATTTGTTCAATTGAATATTGTGGCGAATTTGCTTTTTGCGTGCCGATTCAAAATGGGATATTTTTGTTTATTTGTTCAATTGAATATTGTGGCGAATTTTCTTTTTGCGTGCTGATTCAAAATGGGATATTTTTGTTTTAACCTGGCAATTGCTCCGCACACAGTTCAACTAAATGAGTGTGTGCGATCCACATCGTAAAGCATACTTCAATCATAGCGGAATCGTCGGTGATACACAGCAGATCACTACTGCAAGATGCTGCTAACGCGACACTATGATCAGAGACCCTTCGAGAAACTGTGTGCGGTGCCATAATCGCAAAGGGTGCTGTATGAAAACCGTCAAAAATGTGTAAAACGTTTGCGATGACAGATGCATAAAACACGGTTCAGGTTTTAGTTGCGTGTGCGATGAAGGGCATACGGTTCAGTTCAATGAACTGTTTGCGATGAGGAGGAACAAAAGAAATGGGCAGCCAGATGGAGGCGTGTGCGATACACAGCATACGGTTCACTCAGATGAACTATTTGTGATTAGGCAACACAAAAGAAATGGTCAGGCAGATCAAAGGTGTGTGCGATATACGGCATGCGGTTCACTCGGATGAACTGTTTGCGTTGAGACATGAGAACAGAAACGGTTCAACTTAACAAGATGTGTGTGATACGCGGCAAACAGGTCTGTAATCAGAAATGTGTCTAAAGACCGATAAGAACACAGACGGTTGTTGCTAATAAGATGTTTGTGTTGTGAGATGGGATTGCATACAGAACAATAACATATATATATATATATATATATACACACACATATATAATTAAGGACATGCTTGCATAACCAAATTAAACATCCACTTACATAGGTGGCTACTACAACCATGGCATTTGCACACACCAAAGTAAACTGTTACATGCATAATTAGATAGGTGGCTACTACACACATGACATTTCCAAACACACCAATAAAGTAAACTATATATTACATGCATGATTAACAAGCCTAAATGATCATCTGATCATCATCTACTTCTTGTGACGCTTGCTCTTCTTGTGGCTCGATCCGAGCTCGTCGATTTGGGTAACGAGGAACTTCCTCATGTCAATGATCCACCTGTGCATCTCATAGCATGTGTACACACTCTTGGCCGCGAACCTGAGGTGAGATTCATCCAGTTGCCACATCTAGGCCTTATGCCAGGATACGGGACTTGTTCTCTGGGCATCCTGCTTCATCTTTTCGTAGTAGGGGTCGATGATGGCCGAGGCGAGTTCGACCAGGGAGTCCTGCTTCGTGCTGCCCCAGACCCTGTAGTGGTCACGGATTTTGACAAGGTTCTTGCAGGCCAAGCCCGTAACACTGAGCGCTTTTACATCGTCTTTGGTATCCACCATGGCAAACTTGTAGTTGGTGTTGTTGACAAACCTGTTGAAGCGGTCGCAAGGCTCTATGGCCATGCAGTAGTGGTAGATGAGGACATGATAGTTGAGGGAGTCCTGGATTAGGGGGTCCTCGAATAGCCAGACTATATACTTTGGCCGGACTGTTGGACTATGAAGAACAATATTGAAGACTTCATCCCGTGTCCGGGTGGGACTCTCCTTTGCGTAGAAGGCAAGCTTGGCAATTCGGATATGTAGATCTCCTCCCTTGTCATCGACTCTGTGTAACCCTAGCCCCCTCTGGTGTCTATATAAACCAGAGGGTTTAGTCCGTAGGATGACAACAAACATAATCATAGGCTAGCTTCTAGGGTTTAGCCTCTCCGATCTCGTGGTAGATCAACTCTTGTAATACTCATATCATCAAGATCAATAAAGTAGGAAGTAGGGTATTACCTCCATCTAGAGGGCCCGAACCTGGGTAAACATTGTGTCCCCCGCCTCCAGTTACCATCCGCCTTAGACGCATAGTTCAGGACCCCCTACCCGAGATCCATCGGTTTTGATACCGACATTGGTGCTTTCATTGAGAGTTCCAATGTGTCGTCGCCATAAGGTTTGATGGCTCCTTCGATCATCAGAAACGATGCGATCCAGGGTGAGGTTTTTCTCCCCGGACAGATCTTCGTATTTGGCGGCTTCGTACTGCGGGCAAACTCGCTTGGCCATCTGGAGCAAATCGAGAGCTACGCCCCTGGCCATCAGGTCAGGTTTGGAAGCTTGAACTATACTACCGACATCCGCGGAGACTTGATCTTCGACGGATTCGAGCCCATGTCAGGTGCACCGCATAGTCACGACGAGCATGACTTAGCTCTGCCGTCGGACGGTGTTCGGGAGATCACACCTGTGGCTACTCTGGCCCTCAATCCGGAGAGGATCGTGCCATTCGAGGACGGGTGGATGGACCCCGCCACGGAGGCCGCACGCCCAGCGGCGATAGAGCCGAATACTGACTTCACCCCCTATGAGACCTGTGTTGTCGGACCCTTGGATTCATCCCCGGCCACAGGCTCCGAACCGCCTACGTTCGTGCCTATCGAATATGATTGGGCACCGATCATGGAGTTTACCTCCACGGATATCTTTCAGTACTTGCCCTCGGGCGACGTGCTAAATTCATTGAGGTCTCTCTCCTTGTCAGGAGACCCTTGGCCGAACTATGTCCGGCTTGAGTGGGAAGCGTTCGACAAAGAAATTCATTCCCCACCCACCACCCACTTAATAGACACTGTCGACGACTTAACCGACATGCTTGATTTCGGCTCTGAAGACATCGACGGTATGGTCGACGATGCAGGAGAAGAACAGGATCCACCGCCCACAGGGCGCTAGACAGCCACCTCATCATATGATATATACATGGTGGACACCCACAAAGAAAGCGATGGCAATAAAGCAACAGAGGATAATCCCCTCGATAAGCAATCTAAGCACCAGCGTCATCGGCGCTGCTCTAAACCCTGCCATAGCAAAAGCAGTGATACCGGTACAAGAAACAATAATGCTATGGATAGTGCCGAAGACGAAGACAATCCCCTCCATCCAGGCTTTGAGCGGGAGGATGGGCAAGCTATCCCTAAGGAACAGGCGGCAGACGGAGAATCAGAGGATGACAATTACATACCCATCTCCGATGACGAGGTGAGCCTCGGTGACGAAGAATTTATCGCGCCTGAGGATCCTGTCAAGCAGGAGCGCTTCAAGCGCCGGCTTATAGCCACCGCAAAAAGCCTGAAGAAAAAGAAACAGCAGCTTCAAGCTGATCAAGATCTGCTAGCGGATAGATGGACCGAGGTGCTAGCAGCCGAGGAATACGAACTCGAGCGCCCAAC
This sequence comes from Triticum aestivum, assembly GCF_018294505.1. Classification (NCBI taxonomy): domain Eukaryota; kingdom Viridiplantae; phylum Streptophyta; class Magnoliopsida; order Poales; family Poaceae; genus Triticum; species Triticum aestivum. Next base: position 390,077,447 of record NC_057794.1, on the reverse strand, counting down.
CAAAAGTTACCCAAAGCACAGGTTGCTACCCCAACTCGAGGAGGAAGCATTAAAGCCTACACTACCAGCATATGATGCGGCTGACCGGCCACCTCGTGGCCGAGACAAAGCGGCATATCAGCCCGAAGTCCAGCACGCACCCCGTCGCCAGTCAAACAAAAATACCAAGGCCCGAGATAACACGCAGGACCTGCGAGAAGTATTGGAAAACAAATCAGGACATAAAAGATCGGTCTACGGATCACGGGGGCACGCCCCAACGTGTGACGACAACCGTCACGCCGGATATACTAAAATCAAATCCGGCCGGGCCGAACACAGCAGACAAGACTCGTATGAACTGCATCGTGATATAGCCCGGCACAGAGGCGCCGCACACCCCCTATGCTTCACTGCTGAAGTAATGGATCATGAATTCCCAGAAGGGTTTAAACCCGTGAACATTGAATCATATGACGGCACTATAGACCCCGCGGTATGGATAGAGGATTTCTTCCTCCACATTCACATGGCCCGCGGGGATGATCTACACACCATCAAGTATCTCCCGCTAAAACTCAAGGGGCCAGCTCGGCATTGGCTGAATAGCTTGCCGGCAAAGTCCATCAGAAATTGGGAGAACCTGGCAGACGCATTCCTGGACAACTTCCAGGGCACTTATGTGCGGCCACCAGATGCTGATGATTTATGTCACATAACACAGCAGCCCAGAGAGTTAGCCAGGAAATTCTGGACTTGGTTCCTAATTAAAAAGAACCAAATTGTTGACTGTCTAGATGCCGAAGCCCTAGCGGCCTTTAAACATAACATCCGTGATGAGTGGCTCGCCCGACATCTCGGCCAAGAGAAGCCAAAATCCATGGTAGCCCTCACGACACTCATGACCCGCTTTTGCATGGGCGAAGATAGCTGGTTGGCCCGTAGCAACAACACAGTAAGCAACCCTGGCATATCAGAAGCCAGAGATAGCAACGGCAAACCCTGACGCAACAAACACAAGCGCCGCAAAAATGGTGGAAACACCGAAGATACGGCAGTCAATGTCGGATTTAGGAGCTCCAAGTCCAGTCAGCGGAATGGGCCACTCAAAAATGACAATTTGGGTCCGTCCAGTTTGGACCACATACTCGTCCGCCCATGCCAAATTCATGGCACCCCAGGGACACCAGCCAATCATACCAACAGAGAATGATGGGTCTTCAAACAAGCTGGCAGGTCAGGTGCCAAAAACAAAGATAAGGGGTCTCAAAGCGACGATGGCGACGAGGAGCCCAGATCATTGAGTGCAGGAGGGCAAAAGAAATTTCCCCCGCAAATCCAAACGGTGAACATGGTAAACGGCACCCACACTCCCAACCCGGACCGGATGCACACCCTTAGGGATGTCGACTTAACGGAACCAGTCGTCCCACAATATAAACTAGGGCCAATCACCTTCAACCGCACGGATCGTCCGGTTAACACCAATCAGGGCAATCCAGCCGCACTAGTCCTCGACCCAATAATTGATGGGTTCCACCTCACACGAGTCCTTATGGACGGAGGAAGCAGTCTAAACCTGCTTTACTAGGACACAGTGTGCAAGATGGCATCGATCATTCGGTGATCAAGCCCACTAAAATCACCTTCAGAGGTATTATACCAGGTATGGAGGCCACATGTACAGGCTCCATCGCCCTTGAGGTAGTCTTCGGATCACCACACAATTACCGCGTCGAAGAGTTAATCTTCGACATCGTCCCCTTTCGCAGTGATTATCAGGCACTGCTCAGACGAACCGCGTTCGCTCGATTCAACGTGGTACCACATTATGCCTACTGTAAGATCAATATGCCCGGTTCGCGTGGCGTCATCACGGTTAATGGCAAGGCCGAACTTCCCCTCGGCACCAAGGAGTATACCACTGCTTTAACAGCAGAAGCTACAAGTGGCACCTTCCAACCGAACCTCGAGTTGACAGCCCGATTCCCGGACAACGCCAAAGGACTATGAACTACTTCGCGGCAGGATATCCCGACTCGTCCAGAGCTCAATTAAACACTATGGCGAAGGCCAAGACATGCCACATACCGCGGCTCAACCGCTCTGCGGCACACAAGCATTTCTTACATTTTGTTTACAGGTTCAACTTTGCACAGACCAGGACTGGCGATATGGAAGCAGATTGAATGCACAAGGGAATCCTTAGATATTCCCCGCGATGACCATCCGACTATACTCCGGATCCGCACACATCTTCTTCCCCCTGGTTTCAGCAGTGACATCCGTACACCGCGATATGCCTTAAATATGCCAGGGGCTTCGTTTTACCCATAATACAGCAACAAAGTCCGAACACCTTCATGGAAGTTTGGCACCCCCAACTTATAGCATTATATGCATCAGCTCCGAATCATGACTTTGGTCAAATGTTGGGTTTGCCCGGCTCCCATGTTTTGTTGCCTTACGTTCTGCTATATCGGCTAAGGCGGCACAGGGAGAACTACTGCGATTGTGTCCCGGTTCTTCCGGACGAGCACCTCAGTAGAGAAAGCCGAAAACTGTCTGTCATGATAGGGCGAGAGCTAGTCAGCTATTCAAGAGGTTGTAAAATCTTTAAGGATTCCTCCCGCATAATGCCATAACCAATGCAGTGTGCGATGGATCGGCTTTTCTTCCGATCAGGTGCTTATATAGACCCTCGTGCGGTCTTCCGAACACCAGGGGCTGCGCCTACCTTCCTTTTCTAAAGCTCCAATGGCTAAGTGAGAGTGATAAAGCCCTATAGTCCGATTGCCTGGTTCATTGTGCTGAACACCTCCTTCGAAGGACCCAAAACTGGGATAAAGAGTGATCAGGTTTATCCCGTACACCCCCATACTTCCTACGTGGGGGCAGAAGCCGACGACTGGCCAACTCTCAGGATTAATATATAAAATGGCCGCGCAGGAGGATAAACTTTTATATAATAGGCAATAAATAATATAAATGACCGTGTTCAACATTACAAAGGACAACATGATTGTATTCATCAAAATATAATGTCCTTGGTGCATTGCTCCACCGCAAGGCAGGATCCTTTCAGGACACTTTCATAATATAACTCGGGCTTGCGGTGCTCCTTCCCCTCTGGCGGTCCCTCGGTCATCAGCTTTTCAGTATCCATCTTCCCCGAGTGCACCTTTGCGCGGGTGAAGGCCATTCGTGCACCCTCTATACAGACCGACCGCTTTATGACGTCAAGTCAAGGGCAGGCACTCACAAGCCGCTTCACGAGCCCGAAGTAGCTGCCTGGAATTGACTCGGTTGGCCATAGCCGGATAATTAAATCTTTCATGGCTAGCTCAGCTGCCCTATGTAGTTTGATCAGTTGTTTCAGTTGGTCGGCAAAAGGCACCGGATAATTCGGTGCCAGATACTGCGACCAGAAGAGCTTATCCGTAGTGTTCCCCTCTTCGGCTCGGTAGAATTGGGCGGCATCTGATATGCTGCGGGGCAGTTCCGCAAATACCCTGGAGAAATCCGAACTCAAGGTTAGAAACATGATTTTCTCCTCAAATACTTGCTTTACATGGAAAAAAGCCTTACCCGCCACGATCGTCCTCGCCTCTTGGATCTCCTGCTGGGCGCCTTGGGTTTCCCCCTGGGCATCGCGCGCGGCCTGATGAGCCCTGGCGAGTTCGGATTCTTTCTCCGTTAAACTCTGCTCCAAGGTCTCGCATTTCTTCACGGACACTTGAAGCTCCTGCTCAGCTTCAATAACCCCGGCCTCATGCTTTTCACGAAGAGCCTGCTCTGCGGCTGTCTTTTCCTCGGCCTCGGCAACAGCCTTCCTCAGAGCCTTAACTTCGGTCATCGCCTCTGCCGCAAATAAAGAAACATATTTTATCATACTGGAAATTTGCTCGCACTGAACACGAACAAGGCTTGTGCATACCTTGCATATCTTCCAACTGCCTTTTCAACTGGCCAAGTTCTTCTTTGGCCCGCTCCAGACTTTGATTCAGTCCGGAGACCTCCATAGTATGAGAGGTAGCAGCCGCTGCAGACGCCTGCTTATAAAAGAAGAGAGATAGATGTCATCAAGTGAGTCTTCCTGCGAACATAAAATTGATCCTCTGGCCGGTCTTTTCTTGCACCAAACAGTGTATCAGGGGCTACAATCAATACTATGACTGATACTTCTCCAACGTATCTATAATTTTTTATTGCTCCATGCTATATTATCTACTGTTTTGGACATTATTGGGCTTTATTATACACTTTTATATTATTTTTGGGACTAACCTACTAACCGGAGGCCCAGCCCAGAATTGCTGTTTTTTGCCTATTTTAGGGTTTCGAAGAAAAGGAATGTCAAACGGAGTCCAAACAGAATGAAACCTTCGGGAACGTGATTTTTGGAACAAACAAGACCCAGGAGACTTGGACCCTACGTCAAGCAACCAACATGGAGGCCACGAGGTAGGGGGGCGCGCCTACCCCCCAGGCGCGCCCTCCACCCTCGTGGGCCCCCCTGTTGCTCCACCGATGTACTTCTTCCTCCTATATATACCTACATACCCCGAAACGATCAGATACAGAGCCAAAACCCTAATTCCATCGCCGTACCTTTCTGTATCCACGAGATCCCATATTGGGGTCTGTTCCGGAGCTCCGCCGAAGGGGGCATCGATCACGGAGGGCTTCTACATTAACACCATAGCCTCTCTGATGAAGTGTGAGTAGTTTACCGCAGACCTATGGGTCCATAGTTATTAGCTAGATGGCTTCTTCTCTCTTTTTGGATCTCAATACAAAGTTCTCCCCCTCTCTTGTGGAGATCTATTCGATGTAATCTTCTTTTGCGGTGTGTTTGTTGAGACCGATGAATTGTGGGTTTATGATGAAGTTTATCTATGAACAATATCTGGATCTTTTGAATTCTTTTATGTATGATTGGTTATCTTTGCAAGTCTGTTCGAATTATCAGTTTGGTTTGGCCTACTAGATTGATCTTTCTTGCAATGGGAGAAGTGCTTAGCTTTGGGTTCAATCTTGCGGTGTCCTTTCCCAGTGACAGTAGGGGCAGCAAGGCACGTATTGTATTGTTGCCATCGAGGATAACAAGATGGTTTTTTTTTATCATATTGCATGAATTTATCCCTCTACATCATGTCATCTTGTTTAAAGCGTTACTCTGTTCTCTTGAACTTAATACTCTAGATGTATGCTGGATAGCGGTCGATGTGTGGAGTAATAGTAGTAGATGCAGGCAGGAGTCGGTCTACTTTTCTCGGATGTGATGCCTATATACATGATCATACCTAGATATTCTCATAACTATGCTCAATTCTATCAATTGCTCAACAGTAATTTGTTCACCCACCGTAAAATACTTATGCTCTTGAGAGAAGCCACTAGTGAAACCTATGGCCCCCGGGTCTATCTTCATCATATTAATCTTCCAATACTTAGTTATTTTCATTGCTTTTATTTTACTTTGCATCTTTATCATAAAAATACCAAAAATATTATCTTATCATATCCATCAGATCTCTCTCTCGTAAGTGAATGTGAAGGGATTGACAACCCCTTATCGCGTTGGTTGCGAGGATTTATTTGTTTTGTGTAGGTGCGAGGGACTCACGCGTAGCCTCCTACTGGATTGATACCTTGGTTCTCAAAAACTAAGGGAAATACTTACGCTACTTTGCTGCACCACCCTTTCCTCTTCAAGGGAAAACCAACGCAAGTGCTCAAGAGGTAGCAAGAAGGATTTCTGGCGCCATTACCGGGGAGGTTCGCGCAAGTCAAGATTTGACTCCCGACAATGATCCATTTCTGGCGCCGTTGCCGGGGAGGTCTATGCAAAAGTCAACATACCAAGTACCCATCACAACCCTTATCTCCCGCATTACATTATTTGCAATTTGCCTCTCGTTTTCCTCTCCCCCACTTCACCCTTGCCGTTTTATTCACCCTCTCTCTCTATCCTCCCTCTCTTTCTCTATTTGCCTCTTTTTTCCCGTTCCCCGTTTGCTTGTCGTTATGGCAAGTCCTCTATCTTCTCCGTTGTCTCCCGAGAATGAAGTTCTAAATTTTAAGCAAAGGGAGGGAGAAAATCTTAAAGACGCTTGGTATAGAATTTGCAATGCTCAAAATAGATCTACCAGGAAGCAATCTACTTCCGTTCTTCTTCGGAATTTTTATGTAGGCGTTACTCCTTGGCACAGATATATCCTTGATACCATTACCGGAGGGAACTTCTCGGGTAGCCATACTTTTGATTCTTACAATGCTATGATAGATTTGTTTGGCTCACCACCTCTTTTGGTTAATGGAACTATGTTAAATTTGGAGCATGTAATGCAAAAACTTGAAATTATTGAAAATAAAGTTGCTACCATTGAGTTAATTGAAAATTTCAATAAAAAGATCCACAACCAAATTAACCAATATGGATCTAAAGTAGGAGTAACTTTGAAAAATATTAAAGAGAAGGAACCTATAGTTAATGAAAGAATAAATCATGATTCCATCAGAATCGATAAACTTGAGGGTATCATTACCAAATTGGGAACCGCTTTTTCTTCCGTACAGAATACTCCAAGTCCTCCAACTAAAACTGCCAAGCTTATGTATATGTTCCTAAAAATAAAGGTGAATGCTCTAGCAAAGAACCTGCGGATCTCAAATCTATAAGTGTTCACCCTAATCATTTTGCTATCATTAAGGAACCATTTGCTGCCAATGATTTTTTCCATCTTGTGCCTAAAAGTTTTATAATCAATAAAAGGAAAGAAATTCCTAAGGACGGTAGATGCCTCATTGAAGAATTGCCTACCAAAGATGGCAATACCTAGATCTATCCTTGCTTTTTATGCCTAGCTAGGGGCGTTTAACGATAGCGCTTGTTGGGAGGCAACCCAATTTTATTTTTATTCCTTTCTTTTTGCTCCTGTTTAGTACTAAATAATTTATCTAGCCTGTGTTTTGGTAGTGTTTTTTGTGTTTAATTAGTGTTTGTGCCAAGTAGAACCGTTGGGAAGACTTGGGGAAAGTCTTGTTAATCTTGCTGTAAAAAACCGAAACTTTAGTGCTCACGAGAACTGCTGCCATTTTTATTTGGAAAGTGATATTTAGTTAATTCTTTTTGCAGATGATTAATATATAAATTCCTCACGTCCACAAATTTATTTTAGAATTTTGGGGGTTCCATATCTTGTGCTAGCTACAGATTACTACAAACTGTTCTGTTTTGATAGATTCTGTTTTTCGTGTGGTGTTTGCTTATTTTGATGAATCTATGGCTAGTAAAATAGTTTATAAACCATAGAGAAGTTGGAATAAAGTAGGTTTAACACCAATATAAATAAAGAATGAGTTCATTACAGTACCTTGAAGTGGTCTTTTGTTTTCTTTCGCTAACGGAACTCACGAGATTTTCTACTTTAAGTTTTGTGTTGTGAAGTTTTCAAGTTTTGGGTAAAGATTTGATGGATTATGGAACAAGGAGTGGCAAGAGACTAAGCTTGGGTATGCCCATGGCACCCCAAGATAATCTAAGGATTCCTAAAAGCCAAAGCTTGGGGATGCCCAGAAGGCATCCCCTCTTTCGTCTACTTCTATCGGTAACTTTACTTGGAGCTATATTTTTATTCACCACATGATATGTGTTTTGCTTGGAGCGTATTGTATGATTTGAGTCTTTATTTGTTAGTTTACCACAATCATCTTTGTCGTACACACCTTTTGAGAGAGACACACATGATTCATAAATTATTAGAATACTCTATGTGCTTCACTTATATCTTTTGAGTTATATAGTTTTGCTCTAGTACTTCACTTATATCTTTTAGAGCACGGTGGTGGATTTGTTTTATAGAAACTATTGATCTCTCATGCTTCACTTAGATTATTTTGAGAGTCTTAAATAGCATGGTAATTTTCTTAAATAATCCTAATATGCTAGGTATACAAGATTAATAATAAAATTCTCTTATGAGTGTGTTGAATACTATGAGAAGTTTGATACTTGATAATTGTTTGGAGATATCGAGATGGTAATATTAGAGTCATGCTAGTTGAGTAGTTGTGAATTTGAGAAATACTTGTGTTAAAGTTTGTGATTCCCGTAGCATGCACGTATGGTGAACCGTTATGTGATGAAGTCGGAGCATGATTTATTTATTGATTGTCTTCCTTATGAGTGGAGGTCGGGGATGAGCGATGGTCTTTTCCTACCAATCTATCCCCCTAGGAGCATGCGCATAATACTTTGCTTCGATAACTTGTAGATTTTTGCAATAAGTATATGAGTTCTTTTTGACTAATGTTGAGTCCACGGATCATACGCACTCTCACCCTTCCACCATTGCTATACTCTCCAATACTGTGCACCTTTCGCCGGGATCATACACCCACCACATACCTTCCTCTAAACAGCCACCATACCTACCTATCACGGCATTTCCATAGCCATTCTGATATATATTGCCATGCAACTTTCCACCGTTCCATTCACTATGACACGCTCCATCATTGTCATATTGCTTCGCATGATCATGTAGTTGACATTGTATTTGTGGCAAAGCCACCGTTCATAATTATTTCATACATGTCACTCATGAGTCATTGCATATCCCGGTACACCGCCAGAGGCATTCATACAGAGTCATATCTTGTTCTAAGTATCAAGTTGTAATTCTTTAGCTGTAAGAAAATAAAAGTTTGATGGTCATCATTATTAGAGAATTGTCCCAAGTGAGGAAAGGTGTAGCGACCCGACCCGAATGGATCAAGTCTCTGTGCTTAAGTGTCATCCCTGGATCGGTATGCTGACACACACAGTACTCGAGGATTTATAACAGAGGTAAATCACATGTATAAAGTAACGTAAAATATTACCTCAATCCAAACATAGCAGAAGTAACAAGGTTGTGGATTCCCATCAACACCAATGGCAAAGTTGAGTGTAGAAATCGTAACTCTAACATATCACTTACTCATCGTAAGAATCCTGCAACATGAGACGTTGCAGCCACAAAGGGTCAGTACATTGAATGTACTGGCAAATTCACACCATAGGATAATGATGGATAATAACTATCACTACATGCATATATGGCTGGTGGAGGCTCAATGGTTATAATGTTTTTGCGAAAAGCCAATTTTTCCCTACTACAAAGGAATATATTTTATTTAACTACAAAGTTGGTTTGATAACTATTGAGAAGGTTCCTCCAACTCAATCCCAAATTAACATCAATAACCCAACAAATTATTTAAGTAACGTGATGAGATCAATATGATAATCCAAGAACCAGATACTCAAGATGTCCATAACCGGGGACACGGCTAACCATGATTAGTTTGTACACTCTGCAGATGTTTGTGCACTTTTCCCCACAAGACTCGATCTCCTCCATTGGATTTCTTGCACTACATGGTGTTTGAGAAATGGATGACTGAGACACAGTCTTTCAGAAGCATTAACTCTCTACTCTAGATAGACTATACCACCTACAACCCACTACATCTGCTAGCCTACCTCTTCAAGAGCTTCACGCAACTTACTAAGCTATGCTAGAGCCCATAATAGCTTGTGGCTGCACACGGAAGTTTCTAGCATGAATAATCTTATGATCCCTTTGAGCCTGGGTGGTATTCCATAGGGTGATCACATGGGTCCTCCGGGATCCCCTTGGGCAAGCACTGGGTTCTCCAGGTGCCCGGGCAAATCACTGGGTGGTCCAGGGAGCCCCAACCAATCCACCCAGATGTGTATTAAAGTAGCCACCTTAAGTTTACCGTTAAGATAATTCTCACATCTGTCATGAGTACACTCTACCAATCCACGTCTCCGAGCATAGCATAGCAGTATAAGCATAATGTAGAAGTAACTCCCAAGGTTTGAATGCAAGACAATAGGTTCCTACCTCATCAACTACTTCCCAATACCCACATTTTGTCAAATCCAAACCATGCAATGTTTGAGGGTGCAACTAATGCATAAAAACTGGGTATGAAAGGGATATGATCAAAGTGTGAACTTGCCTGTACTGTTGATGAATACGATTAACACTCAAAACTCCTGATAGTTCTACTCGTCACACTCAGTTCAATCTATCGTAGGCAAGCAATAGTAACCACACATAAGCAATCACTCAAAAGGTCAGAAAGGATGAAGAACAATTCGGAAAGAATCAAAACCAAGCATATAACTCTTGCAACATAAAACAATTTCTAACAGTACCAAAATTATGTGAATTTGGCCTTATCAGAAAGTTTAGGTCAAGAGATTCAATTTGCAAAAAGAATCAACTCAAACGCAGTTACGAAACTCAAGTTACGGACAAACGAAGTTTGAATTCAAATCTGGTCTAATTCAAATTTTAAACTTTCAAAAACATGTTTAAGTTGGATTACTGGATAGAGGAGATCATAACGAAGAAGTGGGCATTGGTTTTGTTGGATTTGGACAAACGAGTAAAAAGTAGTGATCGTTTGAAAATCAGGGACTAATCTGTAAATAAAATCATCATAGATAGGTCCTTGGCCGCAAACTAAAAAGAAAAAGAAAAGTACTAAACAACGAATGTTCGCTGCCGAACGCTAATAAATGAAAAATGTTCATTACTAAAAGCTAACGAGCAAACGCTCGCTAAATAAACTAACTAAAAAAACGGGTTTTAAACATAAACTGAAACCCTAAAAAACGGCGAACCGGGCGGGTTTATTACCGGTTCACGAAAGTTTCGACGCCGGCGGCGGTCTACCGTGGTGGTTGGAGTTCGGCGAGGGCTGCGGATCGGGCGGGGCAAGGCGAGGTGGCTCTGGCGCGGCGGCTCAGCTTCGGGCGTGGGGCAAGGCGCGGGTGGCGGCGCAGGCGAGCGGTGGTGGTGCAGCAGCGAGGCGGCGATGCAGCGACGAGGCGGCGGCCCAGTTTCGGCGAGCTGCAATGTGCGGCGGCAGCGCGAGACGCGAGGTAGAGTGATAGAGGGCGGCGAGCGCGGCTTTATAGGAGGGAAGAGGCGCCTCCGAGGCGCGGAGGAGGGGGCAAGGCACGAGGTGGCGAGGTCGGGCACGGCGGCGGCGGTGCATGCTCGCTTGGGAAACCGTCCCGAGCTCGGGGACGATGTGCTGGGCTGCTGGGCCACAGCTGCGGTAGGCCTTGAGCCGGCACAGTCGGCAGCAGGGACATGTTAAAAAATATTTTGCAGGCAAACAAAATAATAAAACCAAAGAAAATAAAAATATTATATAGGCATATAATATATCAAAAATTTTAGAAAAAGATTTCCTACCAGCTGAACATTTTTTATAACTTTAATTGAAGTCTACAAAAATTCGAATAAATCAAACAATGCTAGTGATACAATAAAACCCACTAAAAATCATTTTAAAAATACCAAAATGATTTCAAATTAATTTTTCTCCAATTTTCTATTGTAGGGAATCATGTTACCCTATTTTCTGTATATTTTATTTTTGGAGAAAAATAAATTGAATAAAACCCAAATAAGTCCAAATTGAAAATAATTTCCAAAGGACTTTGAATTCGATCCTTTTAAACTTCCAAATCGTATTTCATATGTTTTGAAGAAGTCATTTTATCTTCTCTCATGAAAATCATTGAGTTGCATAAAGTTCTAAATTTGAAATATTTTCAAATGAAATTCAAATCTTTTCAAAACCCATTTATTTATTTAAATGGAAGAAGTCATATTATCTTCACTCCAGGGTTTTGTGATGACAAGAATTTGAATTCATGGAGATCAAAATGCAAAATGAAAGTTTGGGAAAGTCCTTTTATTCCCTCTCATTTAACTTTCAAAAAAAGTTTCAAATTCACTCACTCTTAGTCAATCAAATGAACAATCAATCAAATCTATGATTTATTATAACATTCCAAAATTTAGAATTTTGGGATGTTACAAACCTACCACCCTTAAAATGAATCTCGTCCTCGAGATTCGGAGAAGCTAGAAAGAAATAGGTTAGGTTTGGGAGTCTTATCAAAATCCATCGATCGTCTTTGGGGGTCTGGGGTGCTACCACCCTTAGAAACATTGTTACGGTCCCATCAATACTCATATACTCCATCCTTATTGTTGACAGGGTCGGTCTTCTCAGATCTTTAGTATAATTCCTTCTTTGGCTCTTCCGGTAGCGGCATAACCTTTGCCGCAATTCTTCTGTCCTTTCATCTTGGTAAGGTTATTCCGAGACTGGGTCTTCTTAGCTGACGGGTCTGGCGCTAATACTAAACAACTATTGATATCTCATGGTGGTCATCAAACAATTTATGGTTTCTCCTGCAAAAAACAGGCCTGGGTTGAACCTCACCGTATATCCTACGGTTGGCAACAACTGCCTTGTACAAGGGAATAAAATACTTATACCATTCTAAGGTTCAAACATGGTTTAATATCGTCGTCTCTCTACTATAGGCAAGTCACTCGGATTTACCATCCCATATAGCAAGCGAACAATAAGAGTAAGTCGGTATGGTGATCAATCCATCCCGCACCCAAATTATTACCTTGTATACGGTTTAGCGAATCTCGCATTCTAACGCTCGGTCATCCTCACAAGCATTGCAGAATTCTCCTGTTGACGAACCAAGTTCGGATAAATCCATTGATTCTGCAAACCAAACAAACATCTATCGTTTCTTCACAACTCTCAGGTTTTGCGTTACTCCTATAAGATCATCTTATTGATAAAGGAATATACTCTTCCAGGGTTTTTCCTTCAGCAAGAATGTGCTTGCTTCTTAGCAGGTCCTGGGGCCTGTGGGTTATGGCTCATCTCATCACTTGAGAACCTTGAACTCATCCTAGGGGCAACTGATCACTATTCCAACATCCAGCTTCCTGGCATTCTTAAAGATATCCACTTGTACTGTCTTTCTTCCTTCTATTTGTATAAGACTAAGACATGATTACTCAAACTCATCATGGAGTTACAATTGCTCCTTATTACCAACATTATACCTCCTTTATATCCAATAGTACTTCATCCCTTCATAAAATTGGGGTATCCCATATATCGAGATAAAACTCATACTTATTTTGTTTGAAATCCACTCTGTGGAATATCATTATCCTTTCTAAGGGTTAAATCTCCTCACAGGGTACTACCACCCTTAAAATGCTCCAATTCTTCCATAGACCATATTTCTCATATCCTCAAAAATGGTCAAAATCTTTCTTCACAGAGTAACTACTCATAAAATCCAATTCAGTACCAACAAAGCTAACTTTACTGATTCTCCAATGACTACAATCTCTTGCATTTCCATTACATGCCTTAACTCAATGCCTCAGTATAAAGGAAAAATGTTCTCATTACTACTACTATACTTCTCACAAACACAACTAATTATGACAAGTCTTCTTCTCCTTGGGGCAATTTCTAGCAAAATGCCCTGCTTCATTACAACGAAAACATATTACTTCTGACAAGTCTAGAGGTTTCCTTTTTGGGCAACTGCTAAGGTAGTTCCCTGACTCCTTGCACCTATAACAAGTGATATGACTCAGGTCCTTCCTGGAATCCAATCTACTTCTCTTCCAGGACTTTTACGTTCCAATCAGGGCTTCTATTTCCTGTGGGTCATACTCTACTTCCTCTGTCGGGAATTCTAGTAGATCCCCATTCAGACAATTTTGGGAGATGTATCCTTCTTCTCCACATGAATAACATGACTTGGTGCAGGGTTTAATTGGATCTTCTTTGGGTGTGTCCCCGACATCTTCCTTCATCACGGGTTCTTCTAAAATTTCCATAAGGGCTCCTTTCTTTACTTCTTTCTTCTGATGTACGGTTCTTCATACCATGGGGTAAATGTTACACTAAGTAGGATAGTGGATAGTCCCTTCACACAAGAAACAAGTAATCTGCCTAGTTGGGCATCATCCTTGTGTTTTTATGGGTGTGTCCTATTTCTCCACAAAGCTTGAATGCACAAGGTTTCTTCACATCATTTCCATAAGGCTTCAACTTATGGGACACAAGACGAGACTTTAGCAGAGTCAACTTAAATTCTTCCCAAGTGGTTACTCCTTGCCATACATTGATGGTTTGGTACATCCTCCACCAAGTAGCAGCACATCTTTGAAAGAACTAAAGAGCATGCTGGGTCATATCCTTTCTAGCTATAGGGTTATTTTCATGCGATCTTCCTTGTTCTCAATCCATCGGTCTGTCTCCAATTGAATCGTAGGTCCAGAAAATGCAAGCTCATCTCCATTCATCCTCTATTGGGTCCACGTGGGTTTGGGGTGAGATAAGAGAGATAGGGAGGGATACACACAATGCAAACAATAGTTTTGAAAAGACATATTTTATTTGTGGCTGTCGGAAAAATAGCAGACAAATGACAGCCCACAAACATCGCATCTAACGTAAGTATATAACAGGAGTTTGGTCTTCTAAGGTCAATAAATCAATGTTGCCAAACTCTTCAAGTTTTGTTCATGTCTCCGATGGCTTCTTCCAATCGTGCTTGTCTTTCTCAAGTTCTTTTGCCAGATCATCTCTATTGACGCGAAGTCTCTCGTGACATCCTTTAATATTCTAGAGTTGTGTTCCAAACTTCTAGGTTTCAACATCCTTGACATGAGTCATGGTCCTACCACCCTTCAGTTCCTGACAAATCTCCGGTATCTCGAGGTTGTAGCTCCTCCAGCTTGGCTACTTTCAGCTTCTGGTCCCTGAGTTCTTCATGAAATGCTCCATCTTAAAATTCTTGATGTACTACTCTAGATCCTAGCGATACACCAGCTAAGGTTAAAACTTCGTCTTGCTGGTAGGTGCTTCATCAACCTTCTACCATCCAACCTTCCGAAGAAATGCATGCTTAGCTCAGCTCAGTGACCATAGTATCAGTGGAAATGACATCATAGATAACCGTGTTTCTGCCCTTGTCATTGCCTTCCATAGTTGATATCTCTTGCCTTAGGGGTTTCTTGACAAAACTTTTGACTTTTAATGCTCCATGTTCTGGTATTTCTCCGACACACCTTGATCTTGGGTATTGTCAGCTTCCATAGTTTGTCATGTTCCATAAGGGTAGCCTTACTAGGCCATACTAAATCTGGAAATTCTTCATAGCCTCCAAATTCTCCTAGCCTTCGGAGTCTTCAACCGTTGTAGTTTCCATTATTATAATACACGGTGAAATCCTCTCCATTTCGAAGTGGTCTTAGTCATTGGATATCTTGTACTTCTTGGAGAGGTCTCATGAGCCAAATCTTCGTGTGCTCAAAAGGGGAAAGGGGTATAGTCTCACTAAAAGAAATTTTTTGAATACGCTCAAAAGAGAAGAGAGGTAAAAGATCCTTTTGAAAAGAAAGTTTTAGAGAAAATCTTTCCTATCCTATGGGCTTGCCAGTTTCTAGGGGTCACGTCCTATAGTCAACATGTGCTCTGATACCATCTTGTAGCGACCCGACCTGAATGGATCAAGTCTCTGTGCTTAAGTGTCATCCTTGGATCGATATGCTGACACACACAGTAGTCGAGGATTTATAACAGAGGTAAATCACATGTATAATGTAACATAAAATATTACCTCAATCCAAACATAGCATAAGTAACAAGGTTGTGGATTCCCATCAACACCAACGACAAAGTTGAGTGTAGAAAGCGTAACCCTAACATATCACTTAGTCATCGTAAGAATCCTGCAACATGAGACGTTGCAGCCACAAAGGGTCAGTACATTGAATGTACTGGCAAATTCACACCATAGGATAATGATGGATAATAACTATCACTACATGCATATATGACTGGTGGAGGCTCAATGGTTATAATGTTTTTGCGAAAAGCCAATTTTTCCCTACTGCAAAGGAATATATTTTATTTAACTACAAAGTTGGTTTGATAAATATTGAGAAGGTTCCTCCAACTCAATCCCAAATTAACATCAATAACCCAACAAATTATTTAAGTAACATGATGAGATCAATATGATAATCCAAGAACCAGATACTCAAGATTAGTTTGTACACTCTGCAGAGGTTTGCGCACTTTTCCCCACAAGACTCGATCTCCTCTGCTGGATTTCTTGCACTACATGGTGTTTGAGAAACGGATGACCGAGACACAGTCTTTCAGAAGCATTAACTCTCTACTCCGGATAGACTATACCACCTACAACCCACTGCATCTGCTAGTCTACCTCTTCAAGAGCTTCACGCAACTTACTCAACTATGCTAGAGCCCATAATGGCCTGTGGCTGCACACGGAAGTTTCTACCATGAATAATCTTATGATCCCTTTGAGCCTGGGTGGCATTCCATAGGGTGATCACACAGGTCCTCCGGGATCCCCTTGGGCAAGCACTGGGTTCTCCAGGTGCCCGGGCAAACCACTGGGTGCTCCAGGGAGCCCCAACCAATCCACCTAGATGTGTATTGAAGTAGCCACCTTAAGTTAACCATTAATTATAACTCTCACATCTGTCATGAGTACACTCAACCAATCCACGTCTACGAGCATAGCATAGCAGTATAAGCATAACGTAGAAGTAACTCCCAAGGTTTGAATGCAGGACAATAGGTTCCTACCTCATCAACTACTTCCCAATACCCACATTTGTCAAATCCTAACCATGCAATGTTTGAGGGTGCAACTAATGCATAAAAACTGGGTATGAAAGGGATATGATCAAACTGTGAACTTGCCTGTACTATTGATGAAGACGATTCACACTCAAAACTCTTGATAGTTCTACTCGTCACACTCCGGTCAATCTATCGCAAGCAAGCAATAGTAACCACACATAAGCAATCACTCAAAAGGTCGGAAAGAACGAAGAACAATTCGGAAAGCATCAAAACCAAGCAAATAACTCTTGCAACATAAAACAATTTCTAACAGTAACAAAATTTTGTGAATTTGGCCTTATCAGAAAGTTTAGGTCAAGAGCTTCAATTTGCAAAAAGAATCAACCCAAAAGGAGTTACGAAACTCAAGTTACGAACAAACGAAGTTTGAATTCAAATCTGGTTTAATTCAAATTTTAAACTTTCAAAAACATGTTTAAGTTGTATTACTAGATAGAGGAGATCATAACGAAGAAGTGGGCGTTGGTTTCGTTGGATTTGGACAAACGAGTAAAAAGTAGTGATCGTTTGAAAATTAGGGACTAATCTGTAAATAAAATAATCACAGATAGGTCCCTGGCCGCAAACTAAAAAGAAAAAGGAAAGTACTAAACAACGAACGTTCGCTGCCGAACGCTACAAAACAAAAAATGTTCGTTAGTAAAAGCTAACGAGTGAACGTTCGCTAAATAAACTAACTAAATAAAAAAACGGGTTTTAAACATAAACCGAAACCCTAAAAAAACGGCGAACCGGGCGGGTTTATTACCGGTTCACGAAAGTTTCGACGCCGGTAGCGGTCTACCGCGGCGGTTGGAGTCCGGCGAGGGCTGCAGATCAGGCGGGGCGAGGCGAGGTGGCTCTGGCGCGGCGGCTCGGCTTCGGGCGTCGGGCAAGGCGCGAGTGGCGGAGCAGGCGAGCGGTGGTGGTGCAGCGGCGAGGCGGCGATGCAGTGACGAGGCGGCAGCGCAGTTTCGGCGAGCTGCAAAGTGCGGCAGCGGCGCGAGACGCGAGGTAGAGAGAGAGGGCAAGGCACGGAGGAGGGGGCAAGGCACGAGGTGGCGAGGTCGGGCACGGCGGAGGCGGTGCGTGCTCGCTCGGGAAACCGTCCCGAGCTCGGGGACGATGCGCTGGGCTGCTGGGCCGCAGCTGCGGTTGGCCTTGAGCCGGCACAGTCGGCAGCAGGGACATGTTTAAAAAAACATTTTCCAGGCAAACAAAATAATAAAACCAAAGAAAATAAAAATATTATATAGGCATATAATATATCAAAATTTTCAGAAAAAGATTTCCTAACAAAATAATAAAACCAAAGAAAAACATTTTTTATAACTTTAAATAAAATCTACAAAAATTTAAATAAATCAAACAATGCTACTAATACAATAAAACCCACTAAAATCATTTTAAAAATACCAAAATGATTTCAAATTAATTTTTCTCCAATTTTCTATTGTAGGGAATCATGTTACCCTATTTTCCGTATATTTTATTTTTGGAGAAAAATAATTTGAATAAAACCGAAATAACTCCAAATTGAAAATAATTTCCAAAGGACTTTGAATTCGATCCTTTTAAACTTCCAACTCATATTTCATATGTTTTGAAGAAGTCATTTTATCTTCTCTCATGAAAATCATTGAGTTGCTTAAAGTTCTGAATTTGAAATATTTTCTAATGAAATTCAAAATCTTTTCAAAACCCTTTATCGTTTATTGAAATGGAAGAAGTCATATTATCTTCACTCGAGGGTTTTGTGATGAAAATCATTTGAATTCATGGAGATCAAAATGCAAAATGAAAGTTTGGGAAATTCCTTTTATTCCCTCTCATTTAACTTTCAAAAAAATTTCAAATTCACTCACTTTCAGTCAATCAATCAATCAAACAATCAATCAAATCTATCTATTTATTATAACATTCCAAAATTTAGAATTTTGGGATGTTACAAAAGGATGATAGAGACTTTGATTTGTCCACAAGTCGGGATGAGACTCCGGATGAAAAAAAAGAGGCCATAAAAAAAGAGATGGCCCAAACAAAAAAATGAGAGAAAAAGAGAGAATGGACAATGCTACTATCCTTTTACCACACTTGTGCTTCAAAATAGCACCATGATCTTCATGATAGAGAGTCTCCTTTATTATCACCTTCATATACTAGTGGGGATTTTTCATTATAGAACTTGGCTTGCATATTCCAATGATGGGCTTCCTCAAAATGCCCTAGGTCTTCGTGAGCAAGCAAGTTGGATGCACACCCAATTAGTTTGTCTTTTTGAGCTTTCATACATTTATAGCTCTAGTGCAACCATTGCATGGCAATCCCTACTCACTCACATTGATATCTATTGATGGGCATCTCCATAGCCCGTTGATACGCCTAGTCGATGTGAGACTATCTTCTCCTTTTTGTCTCCTCCACAACCACCATTCTATTCCACCTAAAGTGCTAAGTTCATGGCTCACACTCATGTATTGCGTGAAGATTGAAAAAGTTCTGAGAATGTCAAAAGTATGAAACAATTGCTTGGCTTGTCATCGGGGTTGTGCATGATTTAAATACTTTGTGTGATGAAGATAGAGCATAGCCAGACTATATGATCTTGTAGGGATAACTTTCTTTGGCCATGTTATTTTGAAGAGACATAATTGCTTAGTTAGTATGCTTGAAGTATTATTATTTCTATGTCAATATTGAACTTTTGTCTTGAATCTTTTGAATCTGAATATTCATACCACAATTCTGATGAATTACATTGAAAATATGCCAAGTAGCATTCCACATCAAAAATTCTGTTTCCATCATTTACCTACTCGAGGATGAGCAGAAATTAAGCTTGGGGATGCTTGATACGTCTCCAACGTATCTATAATTTTTGATTGCTCCATGCTATATTATCTACTGTTTTGGACATTATTAGGCTTTATTATACACTTTTATATTATTTTTGGGACTAACCTACTAACTGGAGGCCCATCCAAGAATTGTTTTTTTTCCTATTTTAGGGTTTCGAAGAGAAGGAATATCAAACGGAGTCCAAACGGAATGAAACCTTCGGGAACGTGATTTTTGGAACGAAGAAGACCCAGGAGACTTCGACCCTACGTCAAGCAACCAACCGGGAGGCCACGAGGTAGGGGGCGCGCCTCCCCCCAGGCGTGCCCTCCACCCTCGTGGGCCCCCTTTTGCTCCACCGACGTACTTATTCCTCCTATATATACCTACGTACCCCCAAACGATCAAATACGGAGCCAAAACCCTAATTCCACCACCGTACCTTTCTGTATCCACGAGATCCCATCTTGGGGCCTGTTCCGGAGCTCCGCCGGAGGAGGCATCGATCACGGAGGGCTTCTTCATCAACACCATAGCCTCTCCGATGAAGTGTGAGTAGTTTACCGCAGACCTACGAGTCCATAGTTGTTAGCTAGATGGCTTCTTCTCTCTTTTTGGATCTCAATACAAAGTTCTCCCCCTCTCTTGTGGAGATCTATTCGATGTAATCTTCTTTTGCGGTGTGTTTGTTGAGACCGATGAATTATGGGTTTATGATCAAGTTTATCTATGAACAATATTTGGATCTTCTGAATTCTTTTATGTATGATTGGTTATCTTTGCAAGTCTCTTATCAGTTTGGTTTGGCCTACTAGATTGATCTTAATTTCTTGCAATGGGAGAAGTGCTTAGCTTTGGGTTCAATATTGCGGTGTCCTTTCCCACTGACAGTAGGGGCAGCAAGGCACGTATTGTATTGTTTCCATCAAGGATAACAAGATGGTTTTTTTATCATATTGCATGAATTTATCCCACTACATCATGTCATCTTGCATAAAGCGTTACTCTGTTCTCTTGAACTTAATACTCTAGATGCATGCTGGATAGTAGTCGATGTGTGGAGTAATAGTAGTAGATGCAGGCATGCGTCGGTTTACTTGTCTCAGATGTGATGCATATATACATGATCATACCTACATATTCTCATAACTACGCTAAATTCTGTCAATTGCTCAACAGTAATTTATTCACCCACCGTAAAATACTTATGCTCTTGAGAAAAGACACTAGTGAAACCTATGGCCCCCGGGTCTATCTTCATCATATTAATCTTCCAATACTTAGTTATTTTCATTGCTTTTATTTTACTTTGCATATTTATCATAAAAATACCAAAAACTTTATCTTATCATATCTATCAGATCTCACTCTCGTAAGTTACCGTGAAGGGATTGACAACCCCTTATCGCGTTGGTTGCGAGGATTTATTTGGTTTGTGTAGGTGCGAGGGACTCGCACGTAGCCTCCTACTGGATTGATACCTTGGTTCTCAAAAACTGAGGGAAATACTTACGCTACTTTGCTGCACCACCCTTTCCTCTTCAAGGGAAAACCAACGCAAGTGCTCAAGAGGTAGCAATGACACTCTTCGAAACCTCATAAAACATACCTCAAAGCCTTTTATAAGGCTGATATAGGCTTCATTCAGTCCACTCTCAGCAGACTGAATCTCCTTAATCACCGCACCCATCAGGGCACGGTGCTCGTCCATGATGGAGGCGCTCTTCAGCGCCGCCAACAAAACATCCAGCACCTCTGGTTGGACAGAGATTGCCGGTGGAACAGGCACGCCCCCTCCAGCCGAGGGAGGCCGCCTGCTTGATTCTGGAGCTGTATTGGTCTCCGAAATTGCGTCCGGCTAGGAGCCGAATTCAAGATGGCTTCCGCCGTCGACACCCATGGGAATCTTCTCCCCCACGTCTCCAGCCCCCGAAGTTTGACCTCCAGGCGCCGTTTTCACGATCTCTCCCCCTCCTTGGCCGGGGTCCTTCTGGGACGAAGCCTCGGTGTTATTCACATATTTGGGGGAAGGGGCCTTCGGGGGCGTCCCGCTCTCCATAGCATCCGAGCTCAGCAAATCCTCGGATGAGGATTGTTCGGTGCGGGACCTCGCTGGACTACAAAAAATATAGCTCAGGTTAAAATATTATGCCATGATGAGTCTGGACGCATAAATGTGTTCGGATTTTATACTCAAAAGTTCACCAGGGGCTGGGCCCTGGGGTCCCATGCTGGGCTGCTGTCGGCGGCGGCAGTGGACTCTTCCGGAAGAGGAGCTTTTCCCCTTTTAGGCAACTCGGCTTCCAAGTGTATGGAGGCCGCGCTTTTGTTTCTTCCCCCCGCTGGGGATTCGTCTTCCTCCTCCTCCTCGTCCTCTTCGGAGGCAGAACGGACGTTGGAGCCTTCGAATATTGTGTCTGAAGTGTCGCGGCCACGAAGACTGCCCCGGGTCTTTTTGGCCTCCTTCTCGGCCTTCTTCTTCGGCGCCTTGTATGGCGCCGGGACCAGCATCTTCGTCAGAAGTGCGCCGGCCGGTTCTTCGGGCAACGGGGCCGGACAGTGGATCTGCCCCGCCTTCTTCACCCAGCCCTAGGGGAGTCCAGGAAAACACATTGAGAATTTCCCTTGGGTTATGCGGATAAAACGCGTAAAAACTTACCGAGGTTGCAGGGTGGGACAGTTGGTACCCACGGTCCTTGGCCGAGTCCGGCCATTATTTGTCAGACTTTAAAAGCACCTTCCAGATGTCTTTGTGTGAGGAGCCAAAGAGCTCTCACAGGGTCTGGTGCTTGGCCGGATCGAATTCCCATAGATTGCAAGTCCGGTGCTGACAAGGTAGGATCCAGCAAACTAACATCACCTGGACTACATCGACAAGTTCGATGTTCTTGTCTTCCATATCTCTAATGCACGTCTGGAGCACAGATAGTTCGTCAAACGAAGACCAGTTCAGGCCCTTCTTGGGCCAGGACATAAGCCACAGAGGGGCTCCGGATAGTAACTCTGGAGCAGCGGCCCATTCCGTGCCGCGCGGCTCAGTGATGTAAAACCACTGTTGTTGCCACTCTTTGACGTAATCATTCAAAGTACCAGTTGGCCATGTAATGTTGGGCATCTTGCTCACCATAGCGCCCCCCACTCGGCGTGCTCGCCGCTCACCACCTTGGGCTTCACATTAAAGATCTTTAGCCACAAGCCGAAGTGTAGCGAGATGCGGAGAAAAGCCTCGCACACGACGATGAATGTCGAGATGTTGAGGAAGGAATTGGGGGATAGATCATGAAAATCGATCCCGTAATAATACATGATGCCGTGAATGAACGGGTGGAGGGGAAACCCTAGCCCGTGGACAAAATGAGTTAGGAATACAACCCTCTCTTGGGGTTCCGGAGTAGGAACGATCTATCCCGCCATCGGGAGATGGTGGCCGATTTTTTTGGACAGATACCCGACCTCCTGAAGCTTTTTGATATGCTTCTCTTGGACGGTAGAGGCCATCCACTTGCCTCATGCTTCGGATCTGGACATTTTCAGAAGGCCTTTGTGGGCGGAGAAGACGAACACTCGGGCGCTGGAGCTCGGGTGAAGGGGAATGGATCGGGAAGAAGAAGGCATGGGTGCGAAAGGGAGTCCTTATCCCCTTGTAAAGGCAGCAGGGATTCTGCGCCTCCCCACTTTCCTGCTAAACTCGCTTATTCTCCAAGCGCTGTGATTGATGGCGCGGTTGGGTTACCCACGCCCGTATTGATGAGAATCCCGTGATAAGGGAACACGATCTCTGCTTCGACAAGACATGCCAAGAAAACCGCCTCGTAACATGTGCAGTAGCTGGTTGGGAAAAATGGTTCATAATGACTGGGTCATGGTAGGACGCCACGTTATAAAAAGTTGTCAGCATATTAGATTTGTGGAATAATATACTCTCTACAGTGGTATGTGGAATTTGTTTTGCAGATCCGGACATGATCCTTGTGTTCAAAATCTTCTATGGAGTATTCGGAAAAGGAACCCGCCTTGCAATGCCGAAGACAATCTGCGCGCCGGACTCATCGTCATTGAAGCCTGGTTTAGGGGCTACTAAGGGAGTGCTGGATTAGGGGGTCCTCGGACAGCCGGACTATATACTTTGGCCGGACTGTTGGACTATGAAGATACAAGATTGAAGACTTCGTCCCATGTCTGGCTGGGACTCTCCTTTGCGTAGAAGGCAAGCTTGGCAATTCGGATATGTAGATCTCCTCCCTTGTAACCGACTCTGTGTAACCCTAGCCCCCTCCAGTGTCTATATAGACACCGGAGGGTTTAGTCCGTAGGACGATAACAAACATAATCATAGGCTAGCTTCTAGGATTTAGCCTCTACGATCTCGTGGTACATCAACTCTTGTAATACTCATATCATCAAGATCAATCAAGCAGGAAGTAGGGTATTACCTCCATCAAGAGGGCCCGAACCTGGGTAAACATTGTGTCCCCCGCCTCCTGTTACCATCCGCCTTAGACACACAGTTCGGGACCCCCTACCCGAGATCCATCGGTTTTGACACCGATAATGGCGCATGCACAACTGGGCAATGGCAACCTTCTGATCTATGATGGGACGACCAGTGGTGTACTGGAGGTCGATGTCAACCACCTTGTACTTGTCTCCAGCAAGCAATTGCTCAACGTTGTTGATGTAGTCATCCACCATGGTCGGGTCGATGGTGTATACCACCAAGAGATCCGTCTCCCTCGCGTGGGTCTCCACTCTATGCTCGCCGAACTCCATTGGAGCACCGCCGGACATCCCCTCTCTATGTGTCGTCGTGGGTGTGCTTGTTGTGTTGTGGGGCACGATCAAAAGGTTGAAGAGACTAAGGTTATAATGGCCGCGGGAGTTAAAGGGGAAGCCGGGCGGCCAGGAATATCGGCAGGCCCTGATGGCAGTTCTAATTTGCAGTGTGTAACTCCATCATGCCGCACGTAACTGCATCACGTGGCAACGCACACGGTGCAACTGCATGCATATGGGACCCCCAACATGATCATGCGCACGCCCAACCGCTGGCAGAGCGCGCATGGAGGGACTGAGGGAGTCTTGGACTAAGGGGTCCTCGGGCGTCCGGCCTGTTGGACATGGGCCGGACTATGGACCATGAAGATACAAGATGGAGGACTATTGGACCCTGAAGATACAAGACGGACTTTCTCCCATGTCCGGATAGGACTCTTCTTTGCGTGGATGGCAAGCCAGGCGGCCGGATATACTATTTCCTTTCTATCGAATTGACTTTGTATAAACCTAGACCCCTCCAGTGTCTATATAAACTGGAGGGTTTAGTCCGTAGGGACAATCATAATCAGATAGGCTAGACTTCTAGGGTTTTAGCCATTACGATCTCATGGTAGATAAACTCTTGTAACCCCCATACTCATCAATATTAATCTAGCAAGACGTAGGGTTTTACCTCCATCAAGAAGGCCCGAACCTGGGTAAACATTGTGTTCCCTGTCTCCTATTACCATCAACCTTAGACGCACAGTTCGGGACCCCCTACCCGAGATCCGCCGATTTTGACACCGACATTGGTGCTTTCATTGAGAATTTTGCTGTGCCGTCACCAAGAGGTTCGATGGCCCCGTCAATCATCCACAACAACATTATCCAGGGAGAAACCTTCCTCCCCGGATAGATCTTCGTGTTCGGCGGCTTCGCACTGCGGGCCAACTCGCCTGGCCATCTAGAGCAGATCGATAGCTACGCCCCTGGCCATCGGGTCAGATTTGGAAGCTTGAACTACGTCGTGGACATCCGGGGAGACTTGATCTTCGACGGATTCGAGACCGCGGCAGTAGCCGCTCCCTGTCACGATGATGAACATGGCCTAAATCTGTCATCGAACTACACCTAGGAGATAGAACCTATAACTGCTTCATCTCTAGATCCAGAGCAGGTCATGCCATCCGAGGACGGGAGGCTCAACCCCACCACGGAGGCCGCAGACTCAGCGGCATTGGAGCCGCACACAGACCCAACCCCAAGTGAGATCTATGATGCCAGAACCTCGGACACGTTTCCGGCTACAGGTTCCAAAGCATGTGCATCCGTGCATGACGAGCTTGATCGGGCGTCGATCGCCGAATTCAGCTCCACGGACATCTTCCGGCACTCGCGTTTAGGCGATGTGCTAAACTCGTTAAAAACACTCTCCTTAGCGGGGGACTCATGACCGAATTATATCTGGTTCAAACTGGAGGCTGATGACGAATTTCGCTTCACACCCCCCGCCCACTTAATAGCCATTGTCGAAGACCTAACTCACATGCTCGATTATGGCTCCGACGATATCGACGGTATGGACGACAATGCCGGAGAAGAAGAGGCCCAAAACCCGCCGTTTACCGGACGCTGGATGGCCACTTCCTCACATGACGTATACATGGTGGATGCACCAAAAGAGATTGGCGGCGATGACAAGGAAGATCCAGTTGAGGATAAATCTCCGAGATACAACCAAAGCACCAGCGTCAGCGGCGCCGCTCCAAGTCACGCCGCAGCAAAGACAGCAACACCGGCACATGAGAAGATAACACTCTGGACGATGCCGAAGACAATGAAGACCCCATTGAGGCAACTGCCGAACAAAATGAATGGGAAGACAGGCAAGTTAGCCCTGATGAACAAGCCACGCATGAAGACTCGGAGAACTGTAATCATCTTCCGTTCCCCGAGGATGAGGCGAGCCTCGGCACCGAGGATTTTATCGTGCTTGAGGAACCTCTCGAGCAGGAGCGCTTCAAACGCCAGCTAATAGCCACTGCAAGGATCCTGAAAAAGAAATAGCAGTAGCTTCAAGCTAATCAAGATCTGCTCAATTATAGATGGACTGATCTCCTGGCAGCCGAAGAATACGGCCTCAAGCACCCAGCCCAAAGTTACCCGAAGCGCAAACTGCTACCTCAGTTCGACGAGGAGGCGCGGGAGCATGTACCATCATTGCGCAATACGGCTGACCGACCAGCACACGGTCAGGATAAAGCGCCAACTCAAGCCGAACATAAAAATAGCTCGGGGACACACATATGACCTATGGCAGGACTCGGACGGTAGAGCAGGCCAGAACAGATCAATCTATGGATCATGGGGACGTTCCCCGACACGCGATAACGGCTATCTAGCCGAACGCAATAGCCATACTCATGCCCTGGCCAAGAACCGTAGATGAACTCTGTCCGAGCTATGTTGCGTTGCAGCCTGATACAGAGGCGCCGCTCACCCACTTTGCTTCACTGACGAAGTAAGGGACCATGAATTCCTAGTGGGGTTTAAACCCATAAGCATCGAATCATACGATGGAACAACAGATCCCGCGGTATGGATTGAGGACTTCTCCATATCCGCATGGCCCGCAGTGATGATCTCCATGCCATTAAATATCTACCACTAAAACTAAAGGGACCAGCTCGGCACTGGTTAAAAAGCCTTCCGAAGAACTCCGTTGGCAGCTGGGAAGACCTGGAAGACGCCTTTCGCGATAAATTCCAAGGTACATACGTCCGGCCACCAGATGCCAATGACTTAAGTCACATCATCCAACAGCTTGGAGAGTCAGCCAGAAAGCTCTGGACTAGGTTCTTAATTAAAAAGAACCAAATTGTCGATTGTCTGGATGCCGAAGCCCTTGCGGCCTTCAAGCACAGTGTCTGGGATGAATGGCTCGCTCGCCACCTCGGTCAAGAAAAACCAAAATCCATGACAGCCCTTACCGCTCTAATGACCTGCTTTTGCGTGGGAGAATACAGTTGGCTCGCTCGTAGGAGCAACGGCGCCAGCAACCCAGGCACTTCCGAAGTCCAAGACGGCAACGAAAAGCCACGACGCAATAAACACAAGCATCATAATAATGACGAAATAACACAAGACACAGCAGTTAACGCCGGATTCAGCGGCTCCAAGCCCGGTCAGCGGAAAAAGGCATCCAAGGCAAATAGAGATGGACCTTCCAACCTCGATAAGATATTGGATCAGCGCTGCCAGATTCAGGTCCAGACTTGGGCTTCTTCACTTGAGCAGCAACTTGCTTGCCGTTCTTCTTGAAGTTCCCCTTCTTCCCTATGCCCTTCTTCTTGAAACTGGTGGTCTTATTGACCATCAACACTTGATGCTCCTTCTTGATTTCTACCTCCGCAGCCTTTAGCATCACGAAGAGCTCAGGGATTATCTTATCCATCCCTTGCAAATTATAGTTCATCACAAAGCTTTTGTAGCTTGGTGGCAGTGATTGAAGAACTCTGTCAATGACACTATCAACCGGAAGATTAACTCCCAGCTTAGTCAAGTGATTGTGGTACCCAGACATTCTGAGTATGTGCTCACCGACAGAACTATTGTCCTCCATTTTGCAGCTGTAGAACTTATTGGAGACTTCATATCTCTCAATCCGGGCATTTTCTTGAATTATTAACTTCAACTCCTGGAACATCTCATATGCTCCATGATGTTCAAAACGTCGTTGAAGTCCCGGTTCTAAGCCGTAAAGCATGCCACACTGAACTATCGTGTAGTCATCAGCTTTGCTCTGCAAGGTGTTCATAACATCTGGAGTTGCTCCTGCAGCGGGTTTGGCACCTAGCGGTGCTTCCAGGACGTAATTCTTCTGTGCAGCAATGAGGATAATCCTCAAGTTACAGACCCAGTACGTGTAGTTGCCACCATCATCTTTCAACTTAGCTTTCTCTAGGAACGCATTAAAATTCAACGGAACAACAGCACAGGCCATTTATCTACAACAACATAGACATGCAAAAAACTATTAGGTACTAATTTCATGATAAATTAAAGTCAATTAATCATATTACTTAAGAACTCCCACTTAGATAGATATCCCTCTAATCATCTAAGTAATCACGTGATCCATATCAACTAAACCATGTCCGATCATCACGTGAGATGGAGTAGTTTTCAGTGGTGAACATCACTATGTTGATCATATCTACTATATGATTCACGCTCGACCTTTCGGTCTCAATGTTCCGAGGCCATATCTTCATATGCTAGGCTCGTCAAGTTTAACCCGAGTATTCTGCTTGTGAAAAACTAGCTTGAAACCATTGTATGTGAACGCAGAGCTTATCACACCCGAGGTGTCTCGGCACGACGAACTATAGCAACGGTGCATACTCAGGGAAAACACTTATACCTTGAAATTTAGTGAGAGATCATCTTATAATGCTACCGCCGTACTAAGCAAAATAAGATGCATAAAGGATAAACATCACATGCAATCAATATAAGTGATATGATATGGCCATCATCATCTTGTGCCTTTGATCTCCATCTCCAAAGCACCATCATGATCACCATCTTCACCGGCTTGACACCTTGATCTCCATCGTAGCATCGTTGTCATCTTGTCAACTATTGCTTCTATGACTATCGCTACCGCTTAGTGATAAAGTAAAGCAATTACATGGCGATTGTAATTCATACAATAAAGCAACAACCATATGGCTCATGTCAGTTGTCAATAACTGTGTTACAAAACATGATCATCTCATACAACAAATTATATATCATCACGTCTTGACCATATCACATCACAACATGCCCTGCAAAAACAAGTTAGACATCCTCTACTTTGTTGTTGCAAGTTTTAGGTGGCTGCTACGGGCTTAGCAAGAACTGCTCTTACCTACGCATCAAAAACCACAACGCGGTATACTGATTGCTTTCTAATCTTCAGAAAAAACCTTGTTCATCGAATCCAATTCAACTAAAGTTCGAGAAACTGACACCCGCTAGCCACCTATGTGCAAAGCACATCGGTAGAACCAGTCTCATGAACGCGGTCATGTAATGTCGGTCCCGGCCGCTTCAACCAACAATACCGCCGAATCGAGACACATCTAGTGACGACAAGCAATATGTATATACCCACGCCCACAACTCCTTTGTGTTCTACTCGTGCATATAACATCTACGCATAGACCTGGCTCGGATGCCACTGTTGGGGAACGCAGTATCCTACGATCATGCAATATCTATCTAGGGATGCATAGCAATAAGAGGGGAGAGTGTGTCTACATACCCTCGTAGACCGAAAGCAGAAGCTTTGAGTAACGTGGTTGATGTAGTCCAATGTCTTCACAATCCAACCAAGTACCGAACGCACGACACCTCCATGATCTGCGCACATTCAGCTCGGTGACGTCCCTCGAACTCTAAATCCATCTGAGGCCGAGGGAGAGTTTTTTCAGCACGACGGTGTGTTGACGGTGATGATGAAGTTACCGACGTAGGGCTTCGCCTAAGCACTACGACAATAAGACTGAGGTGGAAATCTGTGGAGGGGGCACCGCACCTGGTTAAGAAACCAGCTTGTGTGTCTATGGGGTGCCCCCTCCCCCGTATATAAAGGAGTGAAGGAGGGGGCTGCTACCACTAGAGCATGCGTTGGTTTTCCCTTGAAGAGGAAAGGGTGATGTAGCAAAGTAGCGTAAGTATTTCCCTCCGTTTTTTAGAACCAAGGTATCAATCCAGTAAGAGATTACACGCAAGTCCCTCGTACCTGCACAAACAAAAAAGAACTTCACAACCAACGCGATAAAGGGGTTGTCAATCCCTTCACGGGTCACTTACGAAAAGTGAGATCCGATAGAGATAATAAGATAAATATTTTTGGTATTTTTATGATATAGATTGGAAAGTAAAGATTGCAAAATAAACATCGACAGATATGGCTAGTTGATGGGAGATTAATAATGGAGAATAGATCGGGGGGCCATAGGTTTCACTAGTGGCTTCTCTCAAGATAGCAAATTCTACGGTGGGTGAACAAATTACTGTCGAGCAATTGATAGAAAAGCGAATAATTATGAGAATATCTAGGCATGATCATGTATATAGGCATCACGTCCGCGACAAGTAGACTAAAATGATTCTACATCTACTACTATTACTCCACACATCAACCGCTATCCAACATGCATCTAGAGTATTAAGTTCATAAGAACAGAGTAACACATTAGGCAAGATGACATGATGTAGAGGGATAAACTCAAGCAATATGATATAAACCGCATCTTTTTATCCTCGATGGCAACAATACAACGCGTGCCTTCCTACCCCTACTGGCACTGGGAAAGGACACCGCAAGATTGAACCCAAAGCTAAGCACTTCTCCCATTGTAAGAAAGATCAATCTAGTAGGCCAAACCAAACTGATAATTCGAAGAGACTTGCAAAGATATTAAATCATGCATAAAAGAATTCAGAGAAGAATCAAATATTGTTCATATATAATCTTGATCATAAACCCACAATTCATCGGATCTCGACAAACACACCGCAAAAAGAATTACATCGAATAGATCTCCAAGAGAATCAAGGAGAACTTTGTATTGAGATTCAAAGAGAGAGAAGAAGCCAACTAGCTAGTAACTATGGACCCGAAGGTCTATGGTAAACTACTCACACATCAT
Source organism: Triticum aestivum (assembly GCF_018294505.1). Taxonomy (NCBI): domain Eukaryota; kingdom Viridiplantae; phylum Streptophyta; class Magnoliopsida; order Poales; family Poaceae; genus Triticum; species Triticum aestivum. The sequence goes on along the minus strand of NC_057794.1, from coordinate 390,046,566 downwards.
CAAAGAGGCTATGGTGTTGATGTAGAAGCCTTTCGTGATCGATTCCCCCTCCAACGGAGCACTGGAGAAGGCCCCGAGATGGGATCTCATGGGTACAGAAGGTTGCGGCGGTGGAAATAGGGTTTCGTGGTGCCCCTAGATGTTTTCAGGGTATATGGATATATATAGGAGGAAGATGTAGGTCGGTGGAGCTGCGAGGGGCCCACGAGGGTGGGGGGGCGCGCCCACCCCCCTGGGGCGTGCCCTCTTGCCTCGTGGCCTCCTCGCTTCTTTCTTGACGTCCACTCCAAGTCCCCTGGATCACGTTTGTACCAAAAATAACTCTCCCGAAGGTTTCATTCCATTTGGATTCCATTTGATATTCCTTTCTGCGAAACACTGAAATAGGCAAAAAAAATAGCAATTTGTACTGGGCCTTTGGTTAATAGGTTAGTCCCAAAAATAATATAAAAAGGTATATTAAAGCCCATTAAACATCCAAAACATATAATATAATAGCATGGAACAATAAAAAATTATAGATACGTTGGAGACGTATCAAGCATCCCCAAGCTTAATTCCTGCTCGTCCTCGAGTAGGTAAATGATAAAAACATAATTTTTGATGTGGAATGCTACCTAGCATAATTCTCAATGTAATTTTCTTTATTGTGGCTGTAGGATCGAAAGTATGTCTAGAGGGGGGTGATTAGACTACTTGACCAAATAAAAACTTAACCTTTTCCCAATTTTAGTTCTTGGCAGATTTTAGCTATTTTAGGACAAGTCAAGCAATCATCACACAATTCAAGCAAGCATGCAAAGAGTATATTGGCAGCGGAAAGTAAAGCATGCAACTTGCAAGAATGTAAAGGGAAGGGTTTGGAGAATTCAAACACAATTGGAGACACGGATGTTTTTCCCGTGGTTCGGATAGGTGGTGCTATCCTACATCCACGTTGATGGAGACTTCAACCCACAAAGGGTAACGGTTGCAAGAGTCCACGGAGGGCTCCACCCACAAAGGGTAACGGTTGCGCGAGTCCACACAGGGCTCCACCCACGAAGGGTCCACGAAGAAGCAACCACCCACAAAGGGTCCACGAAGAAGCAACCTTGTCTATCCCACCATGGCCATCGCCCACACAGGACTTGCCTCACTAGCGGTAGATCTTCACGAAGTAGGCGATCTCCTTTCCCTTACAAACTCCTTGGTTCAACTCAACAATCTTGTCGGAGGCTCCCAAGTGACACCTAGCCAATCTAGGAGACACCACTCTCCAAGAAGTAACAAATGGTGTGTAGGTAATGAACTCCTTGCTCTTGTGCTTCAAATGATAGTCTCTCCAACACTCAACTCTCTCTCATAGGATTTGGATTTTGTGGAAAGAAGATTTGAGTGGAAAGCAACTTGGAGAGGCTAGAGATCAAGATTCATATGGTAGGAATGGAATATCTTGGTCTCAACACATGAGTAGGTGGTTCTCTCTCAGAACATATGAGTTGGAATGGTGTATGTGTTCTGATGGCTCTCTCTTCGAATGAAGAGGAGGTGGAGGGGTATATATAGCCTCCACACAAAATCCAACCGTTACACACAGTTTTCCAATCTCAGTGGGACCAAATCAACAAACTCGGTCGGACCGAAAATGTAAACCTAGTGACCGTTAGAGATTTTCGGTGGGACTGACATGCAACTCGGTAGGACCGACACGGTTAGGGTTTGGGCATAACGTAATCTCGGTGAGACCGATTACACAAACTCGGTGAGACCGAATTTGGTAATTAGCTAACCAGAGAGTTGGTCAGGCAAACTCGGTGGGACCGATTTGCTCTTTCGGTGAGACCGAAAAGTTACGAAAGGGAAACAGAGAGTTTGCAATCCCATCTCGGTGAGACCGACATCCCTATCGGTAGAACCGAATTGCTAGGGTTTGGTAGTGGCTTATGACAAGTGAAACTCGGTGGCGCCGGATAGGAAGAATCGGTAGGACCGAGTTTGGCTTAGGGTTTAGGTCATATGTGGATATGGGAAAGTAGTTGAGGGTTTTGGAGCATATCACTAAGCACATGAAGCACGAGGCTCATTAAGCAACACCTCATCCCTCCTTGATAGTATTGGCTTTTCCTAAAGACTCAATGTGATCTTGGATCACTAAAATATAAAATGAAGAGTCTTGAGCTTTCGAGCTTGAGCCAATCCTTTGTCCTTAGCATTCTGAGGGTTCCACTTTCACATCCATGCCATGCCAATCATTGAGCTTTCTTGAAATAATCATCTTGGAATAGCATTAGCTCAATGAGCTATATGTTGTTATGAATTACCAAAACCACCTAGGGATAGTTGCACTTTTAATCTCCCCCTTTTTGGTAATTGATGACAACATATAGATCAAAGCTTCAACAAATGATAATAAGCATGAAATATATCGTCGCTTTGAGAAGTATGTGATAAGTAAGAGCTCCCCCTAAGTTTGTGCATATTTAAAATTTGCTTTGGACTGCAAATGCACAAGGAGTTAGAGTCATGGTTTACTCTTCCATGTCACATACATCTTGGTGGAGCGCTTAAAAATGATAAGAATGAAATACATGCACTCATCACCAAGAATAGTGAATGATCACATAAGATAGATAAGATAATAGCATTAAGCAAGCATTAAGTGTAGCTTATGATCAAACACATGATCATCAATGTCTCACAAGCAATGACATAGTATCTCAAGCACTCAAAAGAAAACAAGTTCAAAAAACCACCAAATAAAGCAAGAGAGAAAAAAAACAACACTCTATCTCTCGAAGCCTATGATCTATACATCTTCTCCCCCTTTGGCAACAAGTTACCAAAAATTTCGTAGAAAATGCATAGTGCTAGATCGACGCTCAGGCTTGATCTTCTGGTGGTGGTGGAGTCCGGATCACTCCAAGGACGAAGGCTTCTGTAGATGCTGAAGTAGACGCTGGAGTTGGAGCTGAGGTAGATGCTGGAGCTGGTGGAACTGAAGCTGTAGCTGGTGCTGAGGTGGTGGCTCTTGTGTCAGCAACTGGCACGGCAGACGACCTCGGACCTCGTGACACTCTGGCAAAGGCATGAGTGGTAGTCCTGCCTCTCCTCTCCTGCATGTCATCCTAGAGCTGCTCCATTGCAGTCTGAATCTCTGTCACCTTGACATCCAAGTCATAGAACTTTTGTTCCATGATCCTCTCTAAGCTTGCCTGGTTATGAGTTAGGGTGGCTAGTCCTTTCTCAATCCGCAGGGTGGATGCAATCAGGTAACCAAGCTGCTCTTGTTTAGTCTTCAAGAAATACTCAGATGCCTCCTCTTGAGTTGGCATCTTGGCAGCTTTCTCCTTCCTTGCCTTCTCCTTCTTTGCTTGTGCTTGGGCAGACGATGGCTCATTCTCAGTCATGACAACTTGATTGTCCTCAAAATCTGGACGGATGGGCAGGTGTTCCTTGTCCAATAAATATATGCCCGTGCCCATCTTAGAGTTGATGAGCTCCTGAATTTGAGGTGCATATCCACAGCTCCTCTTCTGATCTGCTGCAGTCCTCTTGATAGTCTCTACTATGAGGCTCATGACCTTGAACTTCTGTGGCACATCAAAGACGTGAAGCAAGTTGATTGCATGGCCTCTGATCATCTTGTGATCTCCAGACTTGGGCAATAAGGTGTGCCTCAATATCCAATTGATGGTTGGCAGCCCTGACAGAAGATAATGCACTGAGCCAAATTTGAAAGTGTCAAGAGCTTCATTTGGAATTTCCTTGTACATGTTGGACATTGAGTTGTGGTCCATCTTCTTCTTGGCATAAATGTCCAAGTCATCTGCTTGCTCCTCTGGGGCATTGATCAACTTTGCCCATTCCTCAACAGTTGATTGGTACCTCGTACCTTCAAACATCCATGTGATCCTTCCATCTGGGTAGAAGTGTGTTGTGGAGTAGAATTGCATGATAAGCTCCTCGTTCCACTTTGTGAGCTTCTGCCCAACAAAGTCTACAACTCCACACGCACTAAAGCTGTCATACACTCCAGGGTAGTGTTCCTCATTTTCCTTCGTGTAAGTCCAGTCGACCCATCTCATGTCACAAACAATGGGCTTCTTATCTAGCAGCACTGTCTCATAGAAGTCCTGCTGTTCCTTGGTGTGAAATCTGTAATCCACAGCAGTCTTTCTCCTTGAAGCATACGGGTCTGCTTCTCTCCACTTCCTCAGCCCTGAATCTCTCCTGAGCTTCATGTCCTCAGCCACAGGATGAGCATCGTTGTGGTCTGGGATCTTGGGCTTGAGCTTTCTAAGAACTTGCTCTTCATCCTCTTCTTCAGCAACAGTCTCAGGCACTGGGGCCTTGTTCTTCTCAGCTGCAGGAATGCTCCTTGTATTCCTCTTTGGTTTTGGCTTGGAGGCAGCTTTGGGCTTAGATGCAGTAGCCCCTGATCTTATGGCATCACCCATCAGCTTGGGTGCCTTAGGTGCTGGTGCAGCTACCTCTTCTTCCTCTTCCTCTTCCATGATGGAAGCCTTTCCTAGCACTCTGGCAACGGTCTTCTTGACCCTTTCCTTCCTCTTCTTGCCTTCTGCAGCAACTGGCTCTTTGGGAGTGGGCTTCTCAGTTGAGGCTCTAGCCTTTGACATAGGCTGCCTGCCTGCTGGCCTTTTGATCTTCAGTCCTAGCTTTGTGCCTTGAGCTGGCTCAACTCTCTTTGATGTGGCCTCTTCCTCTGCCACATAATCTTCATCTTCAGAATCAGAAGTTCTCTCCTTCCTTTGTCTAGTGGCAGCTTTTGGCAGATTGCTTGGGGTACTTCTGCTGCCATCATCTGAAGAGCTGGAGGGACTAGTGCCCTCACTCATCACCACTTGCTGTTCTGACACATTCTGGCTGTCACTCTGATCTGACATGTTGAACAAGCTGACTGCTGACCCTGTGAACAGTTTATAGATGAGGTAGAATAGATGAGCATCACAAAATGCAGAGATTTTTGCAAAAGAATGATCCAAAAATTTAGTTTTAGTTTCCCACTGAAATCATCTCAGATCTACCGATTTTTAAACTCGGTGATACCAAAGCAGTTTTGGAACCTAAACTAGTGAACTCGGTTGGACCGAGTCACAGTTCGATGGCACCGAGACTGCTAGGGTTTCACAGAGTTCCAAAATCGGTCACACCGATAAGTAATTCTCGGTCAGACCGAGTCTCACTTGTGCAATGGCATAAGCCAAATCGATGGGACCTAGTTTTTCAACTCGGTGGGTCCGAGATGGTTTCGGCGGAAACCTAACCCTAAAATTTTCAAGTCAAAGCTAATCTACGGGCGTATTGACTGGATAGGAGTGTTTCAATCGTGGCAAGAATCTTGATGATCACAATGTGCTGAGAATTGGATTGGAGAATAGCACAAAGATTGAGTCCATACCCTAGCTCGGCGGAGACTCGCTACGGTGGCAATGGCGGGGAAGAATTCCCATTGACGGTGACGGAGACCAGCGACTGGAGGCGGCTGGCGGCGAGAAGACGATCCGGAGACCACGTTGGCAGAGCAGGCTATCGCGCGGGCGAAGGGGTTCGGAGAAATTTCCAAATTTTGCCCGTGACTATATATAGCCCGACCTTGTCGGTGTGATCGAGTGGAACAACTCGGTGGCACCGACATTCATAACTGCATGCAGTTACTGAAACTCGGTGTGACCGAAATGTTCAAATCGGTTGCACTGAAATCGAAAACCTAGATCAACTTAATGATCTCGGTAGAACCGAAAGTGGGGTATCGGTCAGACCGAGAATCATAAAGAGGTTTTGGAAGTTTAAGTCTATGACGAATCGGGGACTCCGAGCGCTCTTCACACAGAGTGGTTCGAATCTGACTTGATCAAATTTTGTGATGCAGCATGAATAGAGTTTGAGACGAGAAAAGCATAGATAGCTAGAGGAGGTTCTTAGGCATTCTTGTCCGTCCACTTGGCAAAGGAAATAAACCCAAACGATCAAAACAACAAGTGGATGTCCTCGAATGAGTAAAATATGCAACCACCATGCTCACACAATAAGATGGCAAATGAAATATGTGGCAAGGCATGCACAACCAATTCTAGCATCTATCAAGCAATTTGCGATGACAAGGTCATCTATATATATGAGTATATTGACTTAGGAGTCAAGTGAGAACACTTGATCATAGGTCATACTCATCGTTTAAGCTCAAGTGGGGTTACCACTTTTACATAAAGCATTGTTGTGTTCACATCTTTAGAGTTGCTTTAGCTCAAGTCTTAGAGTAAAGCTCCCCCTAGATGTGATATCCCCCCTTGGAGGGATGAACTAACCTTGGGTTTCGTCGATGATGACTTCATGTAGATGTTGAAGATGTGGATGCTCAATGTTGATGTAGATCACTTGGAGCTAGCCATTTGAGTGAATTGCACTTTCAATACCTACATGGGTTAGTCCCACAAGGAACAAACAAGGATATCCATAGACATAGAGTGATGCACACACAAGATGATGTCCATGAAATTTTTTAGGTTACCTTGTCCCTTGTCTTACCAACAAGAGGGTTTGTGACTCCTTGAACTAGTGCAAGATGTGGAAGTTGATTGCACTTGTTCTTGCCAAAATGATAAGAGTGAAGTATGTTGGCGGAGTCACCCTCAAGAACTCTCTAGTTCTTCTTCTTTTGGATCCACACCATCTTGATGGGAATCCTTGGAGTTGTAGTCGTACTTGATGAAGTGGAACTTGAAGTAGTCTTGGGAATCCACTTGACTAAGGTCTTAGGAGCTTCTTCAAATGCGTCAATTTCCTCTTGAAGCTTGTCCTTGCCTTTTTGCTTGTAGTCTTGTGGTGGAAGATCATCTTGAGCTTGTGTCCCCTTGAAAGAAGTATCATACTTCTCTTGTTGAGGAACAAACTTTGTCTTGGGGTATTGATCTTCTTCCCACTCAACTCCATTGGCATTGAACTTTCGTTCAAAACCAACGCCTTGATTCTTCCGGTGCATTCCTTGCTTGTGCACAATTTCCTCGAATTGCTTGCTCCCAGCAAGGCTTTTGTACACTCCTTTCTCTATAATTCCCTTCAATAAGATATTTTCTTGCTCAAGTGTAACTTGTCTAAGAGAGTCATTAGTGGAATCAAGAGAACTACTAGAAGCAACAATATTGGATTTAGCATGATCATTGTTACTGCTAGAGGAAGAATCTTTCTTGTTCTTGTTACTAGACTTGACTTGAGGCATGTAATTGGATAAGAGTAAACGCTTGGCAATGTAAGAAGAACTTTTCTTGCGGAGATCATCATTGATTGCTTTTAAGAACTCATGCTCTTGCTCAAGGTTGAGCTTTTCAAAGCGTAATTTCTCATGAGCTCTTAAAAGTTCTCGATGATCTTCGAAGATAGTTTCATGAGCTAACTTAAGAGTGTTTAGTTCTTAGTTAGAGCCTCAATCTTTTCCTTATCATTGTCATTCGTTTTATCTTGATTAGCATGATTAATTGACATTTCATCATAGTATTCATCACTAGAGTTGTCAACAAGCAAATCATCACCTAACAAGTCATCTTCATCACTATTGAAATCAACATACTCGGGGTGTGTTACCTTAGGACCTTTGGCCATGAAGCATCTTCCGATTCCTTCATTTGGTGAGTCAAATATGTCGTAGGAGTTGGTTGACACAAGTGCTAGACCGGCAACACCTTCATCTTGAGTATCTTCGGAGTAGGAGTGATAACTTCTCTCGGAGTGGCTGTCGGAGTCGGAGCCGGATACCCATTCACCAACATGAGCTTGATGTCTTCATCTTGTGTAGCTCCTTGATGATTTTTCCTTCCTTTTCGAATCCTTGCTTCTCCGTGAGTATCTTCGTTCATAACGATCATCTCTACTCCTTCTCTCTCTTGGTGGTGATTCTTTGCTTCTTCTTTTTGGAGAATCTTCTCTTCTCTTGTAGGGAGCCATACACTCATTGGAATAGTGTCCGGGTCTTCCACAACTGTAGCAGTTTCGCTCTCGACTAGAAGATCTTTTGTCATTGTAGGACCTTGACTTGAAGCTTCTATCTTTGCTTCTACTCTTGTAGAACTTGTTGAAGTTCTTCGCCATTAAGCTCAATTCTTCATTGAAGTCTTGTTTCTCACTTGATGATGTAGGGGCTTCACATGAGGCTTTATAGGCACCACTTGATTTGCTGTGAAGTTCCTCTTTATCCTTAAGTGACATCTCATGAGCAACAATTCTTCCAATCACCTCCGTTGGCTTGAGATCTTTGTAATTGGGCATCATCTGGATCAATGTGCACATGGTATCATATTTTCCATCCAAGGCTCTTAGAATCTTCTTGATGATGAATCTATCGATCATCTCTTCACTTCCTAAGCCGGCAATCTCATTTGTGATGAGAGCAAGCCTAGAGTACATTTCAGCGACACCTTCACCATCCTTCATCCTGAACTTATCAAGTTGGCTTTGAAGCACATCCAACTTGGATTCCTTGACGGAGTCGGTACCTTCGTGCATATCAATCAAAGTGTCCCAAATTTCCTTCGCATTCTCAAGACGGCTGATTTTGTTGAATTCTTCGGGGCACAATCCGTTGAAGAGAATATCACAAGCTTGAGCATTGTATTGCAACATCTTCAACTCATCCGCGGTAGCTTCACGGTTTGGTTCTCTCGCATCAAAGAAGTCACCTTGCAAACCAACACACACAATAGCCCAAACGGTGGGGTTATGTCCAAGAATATGCATTTTCATTTTATGCTTCCAACTAGCAAAATTAGTACCATCAAAGTAGGGACCTCTACGGTGATAATTTCCCTCGCTAGACGCCATACTCTCCTAGGTTGTGAAACCAAGGCTATGACCACCAAAAGCTATGGAGATCAAAGCATATGGAGACCAAAGCTCTGATACCACTTGTAGGATCGAAAGTATGTCTAGAGGGGGGTGATTAGACTACTTGACCAAATAAAAACTTAACCTTTTCCCAATTTTAGTTCTTGGCAGATTTTAGCTATTTTAGGACAAGTCAAGCAATCATCACACAATTCAAGCAAGCATGCAAAGAGTATATTGGCAGCGGAAAGTAAAGCATGCAACTTGCAAGAATGTAAAGGGAAGGGTTTGGAGAATTCAAACGCAATTGGAGACACAGATGTTTTTCCCGTGGTTCGGATAGGTGGTGCTATCCTACATCCATGTTGATGGAGACTTCAACCCACAAAGGGTAACGGTTGTGAGAGTCCACGGAGGGCTCCACCCACAAAGGGTAACGGTTGCGCGAGTCCACACAGGGCTCCACCCACGAAGGGTCCACGAAGAAGCAACCACCCACAAAGGGTCCACGAAGAAGCAACCTTGTCTATCCCACCATGGCCATCGCCCACACAGGACTTGCCTCACTAGCGGTAGATCTTGACGAAGTAGGCGATCTCCTTGCCCTTACAAACTCCTTGGTTCAACTCCACAATCTTGTCGGAGGCTCCCAAGTGACACCTAGCCAATCTAGGAGACACCACTCTCCAAGAAGTAACAAATGGTGTGTAGGTAATGAACTCCTTGCTCTTGTGCTTCAAATGATAGTCTCCCCAACACTCAACTCTCTCTCATAGGATTTGGATTTTGTGGAAAGAAGATTTGAGTGGAAAGCAACTTGGAGAGGCTAGAGATCAAGATCATATGGTAGGAATGGAATATCTTGGTCTCAACACATGAGTAGGTGGTTCTCTCTCAGAACATATGAGTTGGAATGGTGTATGTGTTCTGATGGCTCTCTCTTCGACTGAAGAGGAGGTGGAGGGGTATATATAGCCGCCACACAAAATCCAACCGTTACACACAGTTTTCCAATCTCGGTGGGACCGAATCAACAAACTCGGCCGGACCGAAAATGTAAACCTAGTGACCGTTAGAGATTTTCGGTGGGACTAACATGCAACTCGGTAGGACCGATATGGTTAGGGTTTCGGCATAACGTAATCTCGGTGAGACCGATTACACAAACTCGGTGAGACCGAATTTGGTAATTAGCTAACTAGAGAGTTGGTCAGGCAAACTCGGTGGGACCAATTTGCTCTTTCGGTGAGACCGAAAAGTTACGAAAGGGAAACAGAGAGTTTGCAATCCTATCTCGGTGAGACCGACATCCCTATCGGTAGAACCGAATTGCTAGGGTTTGGCAGTGGCTTATGACAAGTGAAACTCGGTGGCGCCGGATAGGAAGAATCGGTAGGACCGAGTTTGGCTTAGGGTTTAGGTCATATGTGGATATGGGAAAGTAGTTGAGGGTTTTGGAGCATATCACTAAGCACATGAAGCAAGAGGCTCATTAAGCAACACCTCATCCCTCCTTGATAGTATTGGATTTTCCTAAAGAGTCAATGTGATCTTGGATCACTAAAATATAAAATGAAGAGTCTTGAGCTTTTGAGCTTGAGCCAATCCTTTGTCCTTAGCATTCTGAGGGTTCCACTTTCACATCCATGCCATGCCAATCATTGAGCTTTCCTGAAATAATCATCTTGGAATAGCATTAGCTCAATGAGCTATATGTTGTTATGAATTACCAAAACCACCTAGGGATAGTTGCACTTTCAGTGGCATGAATGTTCAGATCTGAAAGATTCCAGACAAAAGTTTGATATTGCCATAAAAATAATAATACTTGAAGCATACTAACAAAGCAATTATGTCTTCTCAAAATAAGATGGCCAAAGAAAGTTATCCCTACAAAATCATATAGTCTGGATATGCTCTATCTTCATCACACAAAGTATTTAAATAATGCACAACCCCGACGACAAGCTAAGCAATTGTTTCATACTTTTGATGTTCTCAAACTTTTTCAATCTTCATGCAATATATGAGAGTGAGCCATGGACATAGCACTATATGTGGAATAGAATGGTGGTTGTGGAGAAGACAAAAAGGAGAAGATAGTCTCACATCAACTAGACGTATCAATGGGCTATGGAGATGCCCATCAATAGATATCAATGTGAGTGAGTTTGCCATGCAACGAATGCACTAGAGATATAAGTGTATCAAAGCTCAAAAAGAAACTAAGTGGGTGTGCATCCAACTCGCTTGCTCACGAAGACCTAGGGCATTTTGAAGAAGCCCATCATTGGAATATACAAGCCAAGTTATATAATGTAAAATTCCCACTAGTATATATGAAAGTGACAACATAGGAGACTCTCTATCATGAAGATCATGGTGCTACTTTGAAGCACAAGTGTGGTAAAAGGATAGTAACATTGTCCCTTCTCTCTTTTTCTCTTAGTTTTTTATTTGGGCCTTTTCTCTTGTTTTATGCCCCCCTTTTTTCGTCTGGAGTCTCATCCCAATAAGTATGGAGACATCATCCTTTCCTCACATGGGACAATGTTCTAGTAATGATGATCATCACACTTTTATTTACTTACAACTCAAAAATTACAACTCGATACTTATAACGAAATATGACTCTATGTGAATGCCTCCGGCGGTGTACCGGGATGTGCAATGAATCAACAGTGACATGTATGAAAGAATAATAATGATGGCTTTACCACAAATACGATGTCAACTACATGATCATGCAAAGCAATATGGCAATGATGAAACATGTCATAACAAAAGGAACGGTGGTAAGTTGCATGGCAATATATCTCGGAATGGCTACGGAAATGCCATAATAGGTATGGTGGCTGTTTTGAGGAAGGTATATGGTGGGTGTATGGTACCGGCGAAAGTTGCGCGGTATGAGAGAGGCTAGCAATGGTGGAAGGGTGAGAGTGCGTATAATCCATGGACACAACATTAGTCATAAAGAACTCACATACTTATTGCAAAAATCTATTATCTAAACAAAGTACTACGCGCATGCTCCTAGGGGGATAGATTGGTTGGAAAAGACCATCGCTCGTCCCCGACCGCCACTCATAAGGAAGACAATCAATAAATAGATCATGCTCCGAATTCATCACATAATGGTTCACCATACGTGCATGCTATGGGAATCACAAGCTTTAGAACAAGTATTTATCAAATTCACAACTACTCAACTAGCATGACTCTAATATCACCATCTTCATATCTCAAAACAATTATCAAGTTGTCACATCCCTAGTTCTGGTATGACCTAGGCTAGCCCTTCATGTTTGCATCATGTTTAAATTCCGTATAAATTTGAAATGGGGATTTGCGAAACCCTCAGAAATCATTTTTGGAAATAATCCAGATAAAAATTTCTCCAAAAAGGTCCAAGAAAATGTTCATGTTACTCTCTGAAAATATTGGTCAGAGGTAAAAATCAAACCAATATTTTTAGGAGCTCATAAATATTTATTTTGGGCATTTGGAATTAATCCAGTATTTATATGCGTTGGATAAATATTTTTATATATATAAGATATTATCCAAAAATTATGCCAGTTGTTGAGGAGCTCTGAAATAATACCATTAGCCCCTGCAAAAATTGGCATAAGAAAAAAAATGGTTTAGTATTTTATTTAAACCAAACTAATGTCAGAAAATTAGAAAAGAAAACAAAAAGGGAAAGCCTACCTGTGCTTACCTGCAGCCTGGCACTATGCAGCCGGCCTGGCCCAGCAGGCCGGCCCAGCCGACTGGCACTGCCAGTCGTCCCCTTCCTCGCGCCAGGAGGACAGGGGCACGCGCGAGCACGCGCTGGCCACCTCCTGCTTCCCCGCTCGCTGCTGGAGGCCCCCGACAACGCCACACACTCCCCTCAGCCTCTCTCACTCCCTCTCGCTCTCCCTCCTTCCCTGGGTCCCTCTCTCTCACCCACCCGAACAGCTCCGTCGCCACGGCTCGCCGTTGCCACGCCCACCGTCACGGCCTCGCCCTCGTTCCGTGCCCAGACGCTCCGCGCCGTCCTCCTCGACCTCTCCGACGACTCACGCAAGCTGGGACGCCCTGCAGAGCTGCCCTCGACGTTGTCTTCCTCCTCAGGCTCCGTCGTCCGCCGTTGTCGTTTCGCCATCACCAGGTCTTCCCCGAGCCCGCTATGTTGCTCCACGTGATCGCCGTGAGCATCTCCCTGTTTCCCCTTTCTTCTCCCCCTTGTTCCCGCATCGTAGCTTCATTCCCCACCACGACCGAAGCGCCCCGCCGCCGTCCATGTCGCCGCCGTTGCCCTGGCCACCACAGCGCACAGCCGAGCGCGTCACCCTGCTCCTGGTGACGCCAGGAGGCCATAGAGCCTCTCCGCTCGCTTGCCCATGGACCGCAGCCCTCGCCCGCACTTGGCCATGCTCCGGCCGCCGCCCCGAGCTTCGCTCCGGCGAGCTCCGGCCACCCCTCCTCCTCCTACCTACCCCACTAGATGCGCTGAAAGCACAAGTGCTCCCTAGGTGGTTTTGATAATTGATGACAACATATCTCTTGTTGGACTAACGTTTCTATGTAGCATGTTTCAGATAAGTTCAACAATGGAGTGGCATGGACTAAAGGTTGTGGGAACTCCTTCAAGATGCTAAGGACAAAGGATTGGCTAAAGCTTAAAGCTCAAGACTCTTCATTTTACATTTTAGTGATCCAAGATCACATTGAGTCCATAGGAAAAGCCAATACTATTAAGGAGGGATGAGGTGTTGCTTAATGAGCCTCTTGCTTCATGTGCTTAATGATACACTCCAAAATCCTCAGCTACTTTCCCACTTCCACATATGACCTAAACCCTAAGCCAAACTCGGTCATACTGATTCTTTCTATCCGGCGCCACTGAGTTTCACTTGTCATAAGCCACTGCCAAACCCTAGCAATTCGGTTCTACCGATAGGGATCTCGGTCTCACCAAGATGGGATTGCAAACTCTCTTTTACCTATTGCAATATTCTCGATCCCACCGAGATATGCAATCGGTCCCACCAAGATTGCAATGTAAATTCAGTGTTTCCCTTTTGTAACTTTTCGGTCTCACCGAAAGAGCAAATCGGTCCCACCGAGTTTGCCTGACCAACTCTCTGGTTAGCTAATTACCAAATTCGGTCTCACCGAGTTTGTGTAATCGGTCTCACCGAGATTACGTTATGCCCAAACCCTAACCATATCGGTCCTACTGAGTTGCATGTCAGTCCCACCGAAAATCTCTAATGGTCACTAGGTTTACCTTTTCGGTCCGACCGAGTTTGTTGATTCGGTCCCACCGAGATTGGAAAACTGTGTGTAACGGTTGGATTTTGTGTGGAGGCTATATATACCCCTCCACCTCCTCTTCATTCATGGAGAGAGCCATCAAAACACATACACAATTCCAACTCATATGTTCTGAGAGAGAACGACCTACTCATGTGTTGAGACCAAGATATTCCATTCCTACCATATGAATCTTGATCTCTAGCCTTCCCCAAGTTGCTTTCCACTCAAATCTTCTTTCCACAAAATCCAAATCCTATGAGAGAGAGTTGAGTGTTGGGGAGACTATCATTTGAAGCACAAGAGCAAGGAGTTCATTACCTACACACCATTTGTTACTTCTTGGAGAGTGGTGTCTCCTAGATTGGCTAGGTGTCACTTGGGAGCCTCCGACAAGATTGTGGAGTTGAACCAAGGAGTTTGTAAGGGCAAGGAGATCGCCTACTTCGTGAAGATCTACCGCTAGTGAGGCAAGTCCTTTGTGGGCGATGGCCATGGTGGGATAGACAAGGTTGCTTCTTCGTGGACCCTTTGTGGGTGGTTGCTTCTTCGTGGACCCTTCGTGGGTGGAGCCCTTTGTGGACTCGCGCAACCGTTACCCTTTGTGGGTGGAGCCCTCCATGGACTCGCGCAACCGTTACCCTTTGTGGGTTGAAGTCTCCATCAATGTGGATGTAGGATAGCACCACCTATCCGAACCACGAGAAAAACATCCGTGTCTCCAATTGCGTTTGAATTCTCCAAACCCTTCCCTTTACATTCTTCCAAGTTGCATGCTTTACATTCTGCTGCTCATATACTCTTTGCATGCTTGCTTGATATGTATTGTGTGTATTGAAATTGTGCCTAAACTCCACTTAAACCGAAAAAACTTAAAAAATCGCAACTTTAGCATTAAGTGTCTAATCACCCCCCTCTAGACACATCTACTTCTAGATCCTACAAGTGGTATCAGAGCTTTGGTCTCCATTGCCTTGGTTTAATCACCATTGGAGGAAGATGGGTGTGTCTACTTTAGGGAGTCTTAGACATAGAGTGCCTATTCTTGATGGAGAGTATTTTCATGAGTGGAAAAATGAGATGCTTGTAATCTTCAATCAATATCATTTGAACAAGTATATTGCTAGTCCTTGTGCACCTCACATTGATCCTTTGCATCCTACCCTAGATGAAGATATTGACATGATTCGCAATCTTAGAACTATTGAGCTCATCATTAGAGGATTGCCCAAAAATTTGATTGCTAGTCTGCCTAATCTTAATTGTGCCTATACTATATGGAAATTTCTTGAGGAACGATTTCCCGATCATTCCTTGAAAACTTTGGATGAAATTCTCCATAAATCTATTGCCTTGAGTAAGATGAACTCTAGTGATCCTAGTTTTGGTAATTGTCTATTTGAACTTACCAATCTTAAGCATGCTAAAGGAGATGTTGGAATCATTAATGATATCATATTCGAAGCTATAAGAATTCATAAAAGTGACCACCTTGATGATCATTTATCTAATGAATTACCCTCTCTAGGAAATGATGAGTCACAAGATCATGATGAACATGGATACTATGATGATGATGATGATAGTGACTTCGATCTTGATGATGCAATGAGACATTTTCGTCTTATGGCAAATCTTCGGGGATATGAATCAGGAGGAAAGGAATGGGTTCTTGATAGTGGATGTACTGATCATATGACCGGAGATGAAGAGATGTTTCGTGAGCTTGCTGAAAATGACGGCCCTCGAAAATATGTCACCTTTGGTGATAATTCAAAGGGTAAAGTGATTGGCCTTGGTAAGGTGGCCATCTCACATGATAGTTCCATTCAAAATGTCATGCTCGTTGAATCTGTTGGCTACAACTTATTTTCAGTATCTAGACTTGTTGATTTCGGTTTGAATGTCCTATTTACTGAGGTAGATTGCCAAGTATTTCGTCGAGACAATCATAAAATGGTCTTTACCGGTATGCGTAGAGGTGATCTTTACATTGTCGATTTCTCTAAAAAGGCACAACCTAAAACTTGCTTTGTTGCTAAATCCTCAAAAGGTTGGTTGTGGCATAGACGACTAGGTCACGTTGGCATGAGAAACCTTGACAAGCTTATTAAAGGAAATCATATCCTTGGAGTTAACGATGTCATATTTGATAAGGATAGACTTTGCAATGCTTGTCAAGCAGGTAAACAGGTTGGAGGAAGACATCCCGTGAAGAACATCATGACCACAAGGAGTCCACTCGAGCTACTTCACATGGATCTTTTTGGTCCCAACGCCTACAAGAGTCTCGGTGGAAATTCTTTTGGTCTAGTTATAGTTGATGATTTTTCAAGATTTACGTGGGTGTTCTTTCTTAATGACAAGTCGCAGGTCCAGAAGAGCTTCAGAAACTTCGCTAGGAAGGCCCAAAATCAGTTTGACGTGAAGATCAAGAAGGTTCAAAGTGACAACGGAACGGAGTTCAAGAACGCAAATGTGGACACCTTTCTTGACGAAGAAGGGATTTCACACGAGTTCTCGGCTACGTACACACCTCAACAAAATGGAGTTGTTGAAAGGAAGAACCGGACGCTCATCGAAATGGCAAGAACGATGCTTGATGAATACAAGACGCCGAAGCACTTTTGGGCAGAAGCGGTTGAGATAGCTTGTCACGCAACAAATCTCTTATATCTTCACAAGCTACTCGGCAAGACGGCATACGAGCTTCTCACCGGTAACAAACCCCAAGTTGGATACTTTCGAGTATTCGGCTCAAAGTTCTACATTCTTGATAAGCATCGTTGTTCAAAGTTTGCTCCTAAATCTCATGAAGGTTTTCTACTTGGTTATGGCTCAAACTCTCACACTTACCGTGTCTACAACAATTTCACCCGAAAGGTTGAAGAGACGGTAGATGTGAAGTTTGATGAATCTAATGGCTCGCAAGTAGAGCAATTGCCAATTGATGTAGGAGACAAAGACCCTTCAGAAGCAATCCAAGACTTGTCCATTGGCAAAGTTCGTCCAACGGAGGTGAAGGAGAGTACTTCATCCGTCCAAGTGGAAGCTTCTACTTCACGACAAGGTGAACCAAGAATCGACATGGAAGCATCCACGAGAGGGACACACCAAGATGAAGAAGACAAGGAAATGCATCAAGACGAACATCAACAACCTCCTTCTCCACCGCGACAAGAGAATGACGACGTCAACGATGAAGAAGGCCAAGAAGAATAACAAGATGAAGAAGATGTTCAATGAAGACCCAAGTAAAAGCTCTCACGAGTTCGAGCAAGAATTGCCAAAGATCATCCCGTCGAGCAAATCCTCAATGATATACAAACCGGGAGAATCACTCGCTCAAAAACTCGTTTAGCTAACTTTTCTGAAAACTATTCATTCATCTCTAGCATTGAACCAATGAAGGTTGAAAAAGCATTGGAAGATCCGGATTGGATAAACGCTATGCATGAAGAGCTACACAACTTTGAGAGAAACCAAGTTTGGACATTGGTTGAGAAGCCCGACAACAACCACAACATCATTGGTACCAAATGGGTGTTTCGCAACAAGCAAGATGAAGATGGACAAGTGGTTCGCAACAACGCACGTCTCGTCGCCCAAGGGTACACACAAGTCGAAGGTATGGACTATGGTGAGACATATGCTCCCATTGCTAGACTTGAGTCCATTCACATCTTACTTGCCTATGCTAATCACCATAATATCACCTTGTACCAAATGGACATTAAAAGTGCTTTTCTAAATGGTGAAATAGAGGAGGAAGTTTATGTCAAACAACCTCCCGGCTTTATCAATCCTAAGAAACCAAATCATGTTTACAAACTTCACAAAGCTCTTTATGGTCTTAAACAAGCTCCTAGAGCATGTTATAAATGCTTGACCAAGTTCCTTACTACAAGTGGTTTTGAAATTGGTAAAATTGATTCTACTCTTTTTACTAAAAGGGTTAATGGAGAACTATTTGTATGCCAAATTTATGTTGATGATATCATATTTGGTTCAACTAACCCTCTCTTTAGTGAAAAGTTTGGAAAGCTAATGTCAGAGAAGTTTGAGATGTCTATGATGAGTGAACTCAAATTCTTTCTCGGTTTGCAAATCAAGCAAACTAAGGAAGGTACATTTGTCTCTCAAACAAAGTACACCAAGGACTTATTCAAGAAGTTCAATATGCAAGAATGCAAAGGTATGTCTACACCCATGCCTACTAGTGGACATAATGATTTGACCAAAGATGGTGAACCGGTTGATCAAAAGGTTTATCGCTCTATGATTGGTTCATTGTTATACCTATGTGCTTCACGTCCCGATATTATGCTAAGTGTGTGCATGTGTGCACGATATCAAGCTGCTCCTAAAGAATGTCATCTTAAGGCTGTGAAAAGGATAGTGAGATATTTAATCCATACACCAAATTTTGGCATTTGGTATCCTAAGAGGTCTTCTTTTGATCTTGTTGGCTATTCTGACTCGGATTATGCCGGAGACAAGATTGATAGAAAGTCCACTTCGGGTACTTGTCAATTCCTTGGTAGATCTCTTGTGTCTTGGTCTTCCAAGAAACAAAACTCGGTAGCCTTATCCACCGCCGAAGCGGAATATATTGCCGCTGGTTCATGTTGTGCTCAATTACTTTGGATGACCCAAACTCTTAAAGATTGTGGGATCTATGTGAAACATGTTCCACTGCTTTGTGACAATGAAAGTGCTAACAAAATTGGTCATAATCCTATACAACATTCTCGAACTAAGCATATTGAAGTTTGTCATCATTTCATTCAAGATCATGTTGCTAAGGGTGACATTAATCTTAAGCACGTTCGCACCGATAAGCAATTAGCGGATATATTTACTAAACCACTTGATGATAAAGTGTTTTGCAGGTTGAGAGGAGAATTGAACATCATTGATGCTTCGAACTTGGAGTAGAAACTCCATTGGATACATGCAAGACATGAGCTTATGACTAATCCATGATATATCTCTTATGATAACTATCTTATGTCTTGGATATATTTGCACCTTGCATGTTGTCTAACCCATGTAGGTGCTTGGTTGAATCTAATTCCATGAGATTGCGACTCACTCACATCTTGAGCAATCTCTGCATCACCAAGACTCTACACAATGGTGGTTGAAGACAAGGAAGCACAAAACCATTCAAACATATCCTTTGACAAATTCTATATTGAGCTTCATGATTGTCATTTTTGGATACACAAGTGCTCTTCCTTGCAAGAACTAACCCATGTAGGTAGATGAACTCAAGCTCCAAGTGGTGCTCCCAACTCTTGATGAGCTACATCAACCTTGAGCACCCACACAAGTTCAACTACATGAGCAAGAACCACACCACCACCCAAGGTATGCTATTCCATCTTAGAGAAGCTTTACTCCAAGACATGAGTCAAAGCAACTTAACAAGATGAGAATACATCAAGATGCTTAAACGAAAAATGGTAACCCCATTTTGAGCTTAAACGATGAGTATGACCTACGATCAAGTGTCCTCAATTGACTCCTAAGTCAATATACTCTAACATATGTGACTATGTCACCGCCCAATTCTAGATGAAGTTCTCTTGTGTTCTTTTCTGAGTTATTGCATTTGTCCCTTGCATATTTGTTTCTTTCTTTTTCAAACAAAAACTTCATCTAGAAACTTTCACTTTTTTCTTTTTGATTTTTGTTCTGCATATTTCTGCATCAAATTCCTTGCAAATCTTTCAGCAAATTCATTGCAAATCTTTGTGAGATCTTACTTGACTAGTGAGCTGAGGTGACAAGTGTTTTTCTCTGTGATGAACTCTGTTTCACCCAATTGTCATTTCCGGTCCAACCGAATCCCTTCGGTACTACCAAAACATGCCACTCGGTGCCACCGATTTCGCAACAGGAAAAACAGTTTGCCACATATTCTATATTTCTTCTGATCCAGCTCCACTCAATGAATCTTGTCCTCTACAAGCATCACAATTTTATTCACTGCTTTGTGCTGAATCTCAAGGACCAAACCTATTCGACGGATTCCAGGAAAAACCTTCTTGGAAATTGATGTCAAAGGGGGAGAGAGAGATCACATCAAAGCTTATCATCAGGGAGAGAGAGATCACATCAAAAGCTTATCACCTATAAAGGAGAAAGTACTAAGGGGGAGAGAATACTCAAGGATCCCAGATGCTTGATGTTCAAGAGGAAATATGCCACATGTCTTCTTTTTGGGGGAAAGACATGTTCATATGTACTCATTTGAATTAAGTTCTATTCATATCTTTCAGCTCTGATTTTCTGTTCCCTATCTTCTCCCAATATCCCATGTCAGATTCAGGGGGAGCAAGACACCTAAGGGAAAGAAATCAGTCAAATTCATTGCATATCTTTATTCTTGGGGACATGTTGAATTCAATGTGGTACCTCGTACTTACTCTCTACATGTCATCCCAGTCTTGGTATTCTTGTGGTTCCTTATGTTTGCTCTGGCTAGTGGATGTACCTGTGTTATCTAACTTTGTTTGTGCAGGTTCATCTCATCCTAAGCCAACTCAAGACCACAAGGTAAGTATATGCATCAAAATCATGAGTATGAGGAGTTCTTGCTTATGTACATACTGTTTGCAAGAAGGACTCATGAGCATGAAGGTATTTTCCTTGATAATCTTTTGCTCTGATGCATATGGCCAAGATACATGTAACACATTGCCTACTCTGTCATGGTTATGCTCTCACATGCCTCTATATTTCATATTTACATGAGTGCATACATGTAGGGGGATCCTATGCTTGTTACTTGTCCTTCCAAAGCTTTACTTGCTGTTCTTTATATCTTTATCTAAAGCTTTGATGTATGTTGCCATCAATTACCAAAAAGGGGGAGATTGAAAGCACAAGTGCTCCCTAGGTGGTTTTGATAATTGATGACAACATATCTCTTGTTGGACTAACGTTTCTATCTAGCATGTTTCAGATAAGTTCAACAATGGAGTGGCATGGACTAAAGGTTGTGGGAACTCCTTCAAGATGCTAAGGACAAAGGATTGGCTAAAGCTTAAAGCTCAAGACTCTTCATTTTACATTTTAGTGATCCAAGATCACATTGAGTCCATAGGAAAATCCAATACTATCAAGGAGGGATGAGGTGTTGCTTAATGAGCCTCTTGCTTCATGTGCTTAATGATACGCTCCAAAATCCTCAGCTACTTTCCCACTTCCACATATGACCTAAACCCTAAGCCAAACTAGGTCATACCGATTCTTTCTATCCGGCACCACCGAGTTTCACTTGTCATAAGCCACTGCCAAACCCTAGCAATTCGGTTCTACCGATAGGGATCTCGGTCTCACCGAGATGGGTTTGCAAACTCTCTATTACCTATTGCAATATTCTCGGTCCCACCGAGATATGCAATCGGTCCCACCGGGATTGCAATGTAAATTCAGTGTTTCCCTTTTGTAACTTTTCGGTCTCACCGAAAGAGCAAATCGGTCCCACCGAGTTTGCCTGACCAACTCTCTGGTTAGCTAATTACCAAATTTGGTCTCACCGAGTTTGTGTAATCGGTCTCACCGAGATTACGTTATGCTCAAACCCTAACCATATCGGTCCTACCGAGTTGCATGTCAGTCCCACCGAAAATCTCTAACGGTCACTAGGTTTACCTTTTCGGTCCGACCGAGTTTGTTGATTCGGTCCCACCGAGATTGGAAAACTGTGTGTAACAGTTGGATTTTGTGTGGAGGCTATATATACCCCTCCACCTCCTCTTCATTCGTGGAGAGAGCCATCAGAACACATACACAATTCCAACTCATATGTTCTGAGAGAGAACCACCTACTCATGTGTTGAGACCAAGATATTCCATTCCTACCATATGAATCTTGATCTCTAGCCTTCCCCAAGTTGCTTCCCACTCAAATCTTCTTTCCACAAAACCCAAATCCTATGAGAGAGAGTTGAGTGTTGGGGAGACTATCATTTGAAGCACAAGAGCAAGGAGTTCATTACCTACACACCATTTGTTACTTCTTGGAGAGTGGTGTCTCCTAGATTGGCTAGGTGTCACTTGGGAGCCTCCGACAAGATTGTGGAGTTGAACCAAGGAGTTTGTAAGGGCAAGGAGATTGCCTACTTCGTGAAGATCTATCGCTACTGAGGCAAGTCCTTTGTGGGCGATGGCCATGGAGGGATACACAAGGTTGCTTCTTTGTGGACCCTTTGTGGGTGGTTGCTTCTTCGTGGACCCTTCGTGGATGGAGCCCTTTGTGGACTCGCGCAACCGTTACCCTTTGTGGGTGGAGCCCTCCGTGGACTCGCGCAACCGTTACCCTTTGTGGGTTGAAGTCTCCATCAACGTGGATGTAGGATAGCACCACCTATCTGAACCACGGGAAAAACATCCGTGTCTCCAATTGCGTTTGAATTCTCCAAACCCTTCCCTTTACATTCTTCCAAGTTGCATGCTTTACATTCCGCTGCTCATATACTCTTTGCATGCTTGCTTGATATGTATTGTGTGTATTGAAATTGTGCCTAAACTCCACTTAAACCGAAAAAACTTAAAAAATCACAACTTTAGCATTAAGTGTCTAATCACCCCCCTCTAGACACATCTACTTCTAGATCCTACAAGTGCGAGAGCACGAGCTACGCCCCGGTGCTCCCAGTCGCCGCCCCCGTGCCCTGTAGCGTGGACGCCGCCGCGTCCAGAGTTCGCCGGCGACGACCTCGCCGGCATGACGTGCGGGCCCAACCTTCCAGATGATTAGCTTAAGGCTAATCACCATTTTTGCTAACCCCCTGACACTGACAGTGGGCCCCAGAGCCAATAATCTAAATTAGATTAGGAATAACTCCTCTGTTAACTAACTAAGTCACTGACGTGTGAACCCCACACGTCAGGTTTGACCTGGTCAGCTCCGTTGACCTGCTGACGCAGGCATGACGCAATGCTGACGCAATATTTCATTTTCTGGTTTAAATTAATCAGGAAATTCTAGAATATATTCAAAACTTCAAAAATTCATAGAAATTCAACCATAGCTCAGATTGAAATAATTTATATATGAAAAATTATCAGAAAAATTCAATCTATCCATATGTACAACTTTCATGCATGTTCAACCAACTTATACCACTGTATAAGTGAAAACATGATAATGGCATTTTAAATGCTAAATATGGAGTTTGCATATGAACCCTTGGTCCATATGGACTTCATTTAAATGGTTGCTAGATGCATTATTGCAATCATAACATCATTACCATGTTCATGCATCATAATGTTGCATATGCTTGTGTTTTGATTTCCGACACCGTTCCTTCTCGATAGGTCCTGCTCCGGAGAGTGTTCGAGAGTACCTGTCTGAGGAGCAGTGCCCCCCTGTTGATCTACCAGGCAAGCAACCCCCC